>NC_065443.1:281618182-281896831 GCF_917563875.1 Diabrotica virgifera virgifera
GATCTCTCTTCCAAAATATCAAGATGAGACTGGTGAATGCCCTTGTATTCTCAATATTTCTATACGGAGCAGAGACTTGGACTCTTCGCGCATGCGAGCGCCAAAAATTGATGCCTTTGAGATGTGGTGCTGGAGAAGAATGCTGCGCATACCTTGGACAGCTCATAGGACAAACGTTTCCATTCTAAACCAACTCAATATTAAAAAAAGGCTGTCCACAATATGTCTGCAACGAATTCTGCAATTCTTTGGTCACGTGGTTCGCAGAGGTGACGACAGTTTGGAGAGATTAATTGTTTCTGGAAACGTTCCGGGGAGAAGATCAAGAGGACGATCACCAACTAGATGGTCTGACCAAATAAAGCATTCAGCTGGAAACTCATTCTGCGAAGCTCTTAGAGCAGCTGAAGATAGAGACCAATGGAGAAACATTGTTAGGAATATCGGAAGAAATCACGATCCTCAGTAATGGGGAAACGACAGGAGAGAGATATGCTAGTTGTGCAGCTCTGGTAACGTCTGAAAAAAGTACAAAATTCAAAAAGCTGTTGAGGGTAGGTATACTCGTGGTAGGCTGTAGGTGAAATACTATATATGTTCTTGAGCATACTGAGGGCGATGCAAAACATGTCTAGGTTGTAGTTGAGAAACTAATTTGTCGACGTCTTCTCAAACCTGACTTTAAAATTCTACTTCTTAGAAAAATTTCTCCGAATGGAAAAACCTACTCTTTCTTCGATCTTCGATCACTCTCCCAGGTATACCTTAGACCTGCTGCAAAATATAGTAAATATGTAAATACAAACCCTCGGCACCAAGAGCTCCGTGGGTAGGTTCTGATGGCGCGTTCATTGGTTCTGATGGCGTATTTATGTTTTATGGTATGCACACGTACTACATGAAGAGTAGCAGGTAGCCCAAAATATATTACTATAGAACAAATTGTGAATTTTTTACTTAACCTTGTGTTTTAGGTTCCTTTATTTTATTCAATTGTTGCGCAACTTTCTTCTAAAAATATAGTATGTATAAAAGTCAGTATAGAAGTGCTATTTCAACGATGTAGAGACGTCAATTGCGATATTTATGCATGCTTCATTGATTATCATAAAGCGCTCGATACAGTAAAGCACGACAAGCTGCTGGAGATACTAACCAATATTGGAATAAACACCTGTGATTTAAGAATAATCAGCAATCTGTACTGGAATCAAACATCAACTATCCGGACAGAGGCAGGAGAATCAGAGGGTATCAAAATCAAACGTGAGGTCCGTCAGGGATGTATATTATCACCACTGCTGTTTAACATCTACTCTGAACAAATCTTTCAAGAAGCTGTGGATGATATTGAAGCCGGAATTAGAATTAACGGAGAATGTATCAATAACATAAGATACGCAGACGACACGGTGGTATTCGCTGACAGTTCTGAAGCCCTCCAGGAGTTAGCCAGAGATACGGACTTTCACTAAACACTAAGAAAACAAAATGTATGATGATCTCTAAGAAGGAACAGCAATTTGGACAAATCAGTGTGAACGGTCAACAAATAGGAAGAGTAAAAACACACCTTACCTTGGCACGAACGTCAATGAAAACTGGGACCAATAGAAATTAAATGTAGGATAAAGAAAGCAAGATCTGCATTCAAAAGATGGCTAAGTTATTTAAATGTCATGATTTATCATTGCCCATAAAAGTCAGATTACTGCAGTGTTATATCTTTCCTATACTGTTGTACGGAGTTGAGTCGTGGACTCTCACAAAAGCCACCTGCAAGAAAATTGAGGCTTTTGAAATGTGGCTTTATCGTCGTGACCACGTTACTAATGAGGGTGTTTTGCTGAGAATGCAAAAAGAAAAAGAGCTGTTAACCACAATAAAAACAGCCAAAATCGAATACCTCGGTCACATCATGATAAACAGCGAAAGATATGGACTACTGCAACTAATCTTGCAAGGAAAAGTGGAGGGAAAACGTGGACCAGGAAGGCGAAGGATTTCCTGGCTGAAGAATCTACGCACATGGTTCAACGCAACAACCACAAGTCTTTTTAGAGCAACAGTGTGCAAAGTACAGATTGCCATGTTGGTCGCCAACATCCGAAACGGTTAGGGACTACAAGAAGAAGAATAAAAGTCAGAAGTCTACAAAAGAAATGTTAGAATAAACAAGCAACAACAGCGGCGGTTGGGATTTTAAATTCGATAAAAAATATTTCCTACTCGTTTATATTTAAGTAAGTTATCAATATTTCCCCCATTCCTTAACTTTACCATCACGTACGTAAATCCAAAATAACGAATAGAGAAATTGTCTTTCTCCGTTTTGCAGTTTCCAATCGCATACAAGTCGCAGATCACTGCAACGACCTCTCAAGAACGGCACCAGTAGTTGCCTTAAAAGGCTGGATGTCTAGCCACCAACATACTCCTATCCAATATTTATATTTTTGTGAACCCAACGCCTTCTGAATACGTAAACAGGGAGACGTGTGTGTGTGGAAGATTCAAATGATCTGCTGAGATAATATTTGAAGATATCTTTATACAGTGACGGAGATATTGAGAGAGAAACTATATCAAGACATCGACAAAAAATCAGTAGTCACTTTCACACAATAATATTTATTCATAACATAAATTATTACCTAACCTAATTTTTTGCTTACAATTTTCTTTTGTTTTTTTTTTAAGGCAAATAAAAAAATTGACATTAAATATGACTATAGAGATATAGGAGATTTATATATACATAATAACTTTTCCGGTTATAAACGTTTCCTAACTATTTTGCAATGCAAATACGTAATGAATGCATATGCATTTATTTTGGAAATAAGCAAATACACACAGCAATAAGTTGTATAATTAACGTTATTAATCATTATTTGCATTAATAATTTAATGCAAATTTAATTTTGTCCTAATCGACTCTTTCCTGTAATACAACTTTTATCACAACCGGGGAATTTTCTTAGTGTACCTATGTCAAATAATTTAAATCTTGGCTCTTACTGGTTAACTTTTTGTTTTAAGGCTGTTTTATCAGTTGAAGCACAGTGCAATTTGGAAGGGGCGTATCGCTTACATTTCTACACTGGCGACGTCAGACCCACGTGACTCCCTACTTCAAATTGATTTGAAGTAGGGTGTGCGATCTACAATTCGATCTTTACTCAGTGGCGCCGGCGGACAGGTAGTTTAATGATAACAAAATACATTATTTTGTCGGGAATACCTTTTTAGATTGATTATCGTAGATAATGTTTTAAAAATAATTATCGCATTTTTAATTTATAATATCTTAGCTAAATATAGTATTGAATAAAAATTTGTGAAACGTGACTCCAAAAAACATCATGGTGTGTATTTATAATAAATTTAAAATAACATAAAAATATTATTATAAAAAAATTACAATTTGTTGTCACAAACAAATAACCAATTTCGCAATTATAGGTTGAAAATGATTTCAATAAGTTATTTATTTATTAGAGAAAACTGATATTAGCATAGAAAAATTAAAATACATATTTTTATTTATCTATAAAAAATTGGTACCTGCCAAACCATCATAATAGTAAATGTATTTATCTGGCAAGTCCTCTGAATGGAATATGTATACATTATTTTAATATATTTATAGGTTGCAGTTACATAAGAAAAGTTTCCAATTGATGAATAAAACACAAATCGCGGATAGTAGTATAATTTTCTGTATTATTTTAAAACACCCTGTTTTGTATTTTATTAGAAGAAAGTATATAATCTGAAAATACTTTTGTTATTTAACTACCTACTTAAAATATGTGGCAACATATTTTCAATATAAAATTTTTTCAATTTTGGCAATATTTGCTTCCAAAATTCCGGCTCGGCTTTTATCTGTAATTATAAAATATGTAAATTAGTTTGTGTAGTTTAGTATGTGCAGGTATCAGTATTAAGTATACGATAAATAATGATACATAAATAATAATAACAGTAATCATAAAAATATTATATATATAATTTGTATATACAAATACAAATATATATAATACTACAAATACATATAACTGTATAAATATATACTGTATAATACTACAAATATATATAATATTATATATAACAAAAATACAGGTCATAAATTTAGTCACATATTCTGGGACCAAAAATAATTCGATTGAACCTAATTTACCTTAGTACAAATGTGCACATAAAAAGTTACAGCCCTTTGAAGTTACAAAATGGAAATCGATTTTTTCGAATGTATCGGATACTATTGGATATTTTTGGTCCCAGCATATGTGATTTAATTTATGACCTGTATTTTTGTTACATCCTGTATATTAAAAGCCGGAGATACAGGATGCAGCCAGAAAGCAGTTTATTAACGAAAAGTCTTAGATTTAAAATATTGTTTATTATAATTTTATTTCAATTATTCTAATTGTTTAAACATTAGTAAACTTTGTATCTAGGGCTTTTCGTTGTTTTCCTCGCATTGCGAGAGATGTCGCTGGATTGCGTCTCAAAAGGTGTAATCATTGCATCGTGATGGTTTCCCTTAAATAGGCAGGATTGTTGATATTTCTTTCAGAGTTGTGACTACATAGCTTCACTGAGGATGCATGGGATGCTGAAATAGGCTATATGGAGATAGTGGTCCAACTCTGAATCAAATAAAAACAAAAACTGCCTTTATCTTTTTCATAAAAATATTGTTTGAATATTAAAATTCTGACATGAAAGAAAAGGTTTCTAATACGTTTATAAACTAATATAAATATGTACCTTATCAACAATGAAACCCATAGGTGTCCAAACAATAAAGTAGCAATATTTTTTCTGAGCTATTGCTAGCTGTCCTTGAACTTGATAAAAATAATTATCGGTTTGTTTTAATTTAAAAGTATTTTCTTCGTGTGTTAGGTATTTAATTATTTTTAATTTGACAGCTTCTTCTGGGGACAACTTACAAGCCGAATAGGGGCATTTTACTTCTACGATATGATCGTCATCAATAATGCCATCCGGACTCGCTGCCAGAAACGGATTTTCTTCAGAAATGAATAATCCACATTCTCGTACTTTTAAATTATATTTTGCTTCAAATTCCAGTTTTGCAATTGCCTCATGATCTTGTCCCCACCTTGTAGCAGCAGATCCGTGAAAATCTGAAAACAATATTTTTTTTGTAGTGTTTGCAGGATTTGTAGATTTCCTCAATTTGCATACAATTCCAAAATTAGAGGCTGTCAAACGATTGTGTCTGTATTCTTTCCACAAAAAATTTGTAGATTGGCCCCTGGTAGATTGTTCTATTTTTGCAATCTCCTCATTACTTTTTCGTAAGGATTCCAAAAAACTCTCTTTCTCGCTTGTTGTTATTTCTATATCTACTGCACCGTAATTTTTATCAGCTGGTGCACTTTTTCTTTTTTTCTTTATTAATGGGTGTAATTCTCTACGCAGTCTTCTTTTGTTCCTTACTCTTTTGATTTTTTCTATGTATTTAGTTGTATATTTTCCTGGACTTTTCATGGTCATTTTCTTATGTAGGTCACTAAAGTAATGCTCTCTTTCATTGAATGATATCGCTGCAGCTTTACACCGTGTATCGTAGCTACCTCTCAGAACAAAATTAATTCTTTTACCCCCAACAAACTTTGAAATCACAGAGTTATATGTTTCTGCTGCATTATTATTCATATTCAACAATAAGCTATGAGTATGTTGAATTAGTCTGTTGCCACACGAGAGAATGTCATTCAATAATCCGCATTCTTCTAATTTGATAACAAAGTTTATTTCGTTTTCTTTGGATCCTTTACAAAAATATTGATCGCAGTTTGTATGTTGCCCAAAGACATGGTACGGACAATTTTTTATGTCTTTTATTAAGTTTTTCATTTGAATCTCCATACTATTTGTTTCATTTCTTCTGTAGGCGATCGCTGTTTTGATTCCTAGTCTTAATCTCGGTATATTACTAGACAAACGTTTTCTTAGTTCTGGCGCCACAGGTTTCATTTTAGTTGAAATTTTTTTTGCTGCCAAATCTCTTAATTTACTGCAATAATTGCGTAAAAGGTGATTTATGCATTCAATTTTTTTTATTAAAATATTTGGACCATATGGTTTTTTAATGCATAATGAATTATATACACTACTATCTCCGTCACCCACTAATTGTATGTATTTTAATCGATGCATCTCCACACTTCTTTTAAAACCTTCAACTATTATATCAGTTTCCATGGACGTGGATGATCCTTCCCAATTTTTAGAACATGTATGGGATGTAACTGTTTCATTTTTTGTTGCTGCTCTCGCGCATATAATGCAGTATTTATTTCTTGTAGCAACAAATAAAATCTTTCCAGTTTTGGCACCGACTATGCAAGCCTAAAAAACAAAATATATAGAAAGATTGTCTATCTTGTCAATACAACACACTTACTACACCTGAAGAAGCATCGTAGTTTACTTTGTACGATCTTTTGGACCAAGCACCATCAGCTATAACGGTTATTAACCCATTTCCGTCGGAATCTACTTCCCCAATTTCTTTGGCTAAAGCTAATTCCTCCCGTCCAGCCTCTTCTACGGAATCAGAAAGTGTTTGGCAGATGATATCTGCAACTGTCTCCGTATGTTTTGCATACTGCCTGTAGGACATCACAGGTATATTTAATGCAGCGTGTTGCTGCTGTATGCCTGAATAACCAGACCCGGTGGATATAGTAGCCATCACTTGTGCTACATTCAAATTCAGTGAATTGTTACCAGAATCCTCTGTTGCTATCTCCTTTTCAATATTGCACATTTTACATTTAAATGTCAATGTACTTATCAATCCATCCATTTTTTCTTTAATAATCTCCATATAAGAAAAGTTGCATGAAAATGGAAAATGATCATTCAAACCTTGAATCGATTTAATGAAAAAGTTCATGTCCACTATTCTTCTGCCTTCTACCGAAAAAGATGGTTTTTGCTGAGATGCAATCTCAATTAACAGAGGACAGCTATCACTAGAAATAACAATAAAATTTAAAGTATTTTCTACAAATGATATTATTTGTTATTATTATTATTTAAGAGTAAAACATTGGTAATGTTTTGACCATAGACAAATAATATGTAAGATCATGAACCCTGTATTTACTTTACTAAAAGTATTCAATACTATTACCATATAGGTTAACTATTTAGATATAAGAATATAGAATATATAATAATTTTATTAACGTTTCGACGCCCAAATCGGGTGTCGTTGTCAAAATACAAAATACAGAAATATTTCCCATATAAATAGTTAATCATAAAAATGCCACAAGGAAATAGCTTCAGAACAATACCATATATAGGAATCATAAAATATAGTCATTTGTAAAATGGTTACTTACGAATCGACACTACAACTAGGTGAAGCAGATGTTTCTGCTAATCCTTGATGGAATGAACTATTTGATGAAGAACTTTTGTTTAAAGTAGCTTTTTTGATTTTTAAGTTCCTAAAAATATGAGAAAGAAACAAAATTATTCTAGGAAAAAGATACGACCTTACTGAAGATGAACTATTATGATATTTTTAAAATAAAACGAACAACGGGTGTTTGTGAAGAACGTAATCAACGCTATATACAGGGTGTCCAGAAACTCTACCGACAAACGAAGACAGGAGACTCCTCATATAATTTTAAGGCATTTAAACCCAATTCATCTAGTACGAAAATGCTTCTTAAGGGAGCTAGAGCTCTTTGAAGATGGCGTCTTGTAATTAGTTTTTCTTATATACCTCCAGAACCCTTGTATTTAGAAAAACAAAAATTGGTACACATATTTATCTTCCAGAGGTGCATTGATTTCATTCATCGTGAATTTCTAGTACCGGTCATAGGCGTCCGTTATGGGTAGGGCAACGGTTATTTTATCGCATAAGTTTTTTATCTTTAGCTTTTAAGCATTTTTGATATTGGATTATTATACTGTGAGATATTCTAGTACTAAAAGGTGCTCTTGATTTAAGTCCGTAGGACACACCGTTTTCTAGAAAAATCGATTTGAAAATTTTTCGTCTTTTAAATTTGACTATTTCACAAATTTAATTCGCGAAAATTGCCAGGCAACAAACTTTCATACCAGTCGAAAATATTGCCGGCAAAATTTTCTCTCTTGTGATATACGAAACAAAGACTGCAATAAAGTTTAAAAAAAAACAGTATATTTTACTAACTTATACCAAGAGTAACTTTTAGTATTAGAATAGCTCATAATTTAATAATCTAAAGTCACAAATTCTTAAAAATTAAAGACAAAAATCTTATGCGATAAAATAACTCTTGACCTACCCAAAACGGACGCATATGACTGGTACTACAAATTCGCAATTAATGAAATCGATTCATCACTGGAATATAAATAAACGTACCAATTTTCCTTTTTCTAACTGTTTTTTTTTTTTAATTTTTTTGGAAACTCTGTGTGTTCTACCGACTTAAAGGAAGAGTACCTTAGGTAGGAAGAATTAGGTTAAAATGTCTTAAATTTATCTAAGGAATCTCCTGTCTTCGTTTGTCGGTAGAAGTTTCTGGACACCCTGTATATATTTTTATTATATTTCCTCAAAATTCGACGTAATAATATTGTTGCTAACCAGATAAGTGTCATTGTATACTGGGTGTAACAATGATAGTGTGTTTTTTCCTCGAAGTTTGGATTGGAACACACTGTGGAATATTCTAGCGTATATAAAATAATAAAATTAAAACTCAACTGTGCCCCTAGGCTTTCTTAACATTTTGCTTTTTGATTCATTCGCTTACGTTGGATAATAAAAAGTTAGGTATTTCAACAACTACCAACGTTCTTGATCAATACAGGGTGTTTCTAAATAAGTGCGACAAACTTTAAGCGGTAATTCTGTATGAAAAAATAATGACCGTTTGCTTTATAAACATATGTCCGCAAATGTTTCGTTTCCGAGATACGGGATGTTGAATTTTTTCTTACAAACTGACGATTTATTTATTATTCTAAAACTAGTTGAAATATGCAAATGAAATTTAGTAGGTTTTAAGAGGTAGTTATTGCGCATTTTTTGACATACAATTAAGAATTTTATATTCACCATTGGCGTTCATACGGGTCATATTACTCGATCATTCTACCCATATGCACGCCAATGGTGAATATAAAATTCTTAATTGTATGCCAAAAAATGCGCAATAACTATCTCTTAGAACCTACCAAATTTAATTTGCATATCTCAATCGGTTTTAGAGCAATAAATAAATCGTCAGTTTGTAAGAAAAAAATCAACATCCCGTATCTCGGAAACGAAGCATTTGCGGACATATGTTTATAAAGCAAACGGCCATTATTTTTCATGCATAATTACTCCTTAAAGTTTTCTCATTTATTTAGAAACACCCTGTATTGATGAAGAACGTTGCTAGTTGTTAAAGTACCTAACTTTTTTATTATCCAACATAAGCGAATGAATCAAAGAGCAAAATATTAAGAAAGCCTAAGACTGCACTTTAGTTGTAATTTCAATATTTTATATATGCTAGAATATTCCACAGGGTGTTCCAAACTTTGAAGAAAAAACAGATTATCATTGTTACACCCGGTATACAATGAAACTTATCTGTTTAGCAACAATATTGTTACATCGATATTCTTGAAGAATGAAGCTATAACATATTAAAAAAATAATAACCGCACTATATAAGTCAAATTAAATAAAAGCTTTTAAAAACGGTTGTAAATACTCGTATATAAATAATAAATACTTACTGTAGTGCAATTCCTCTCCTTTTCCTTGGCCTAGGACGTTTACTGGGACTCATTTCTTATCTTGTCAACTTATATCACTAAACTAATCTAATACTTAAAAATACGCGTAAACTAAAGAACTTGTAACTTATACCACTAAACTAATAATATATTACTTAAAAATACCCGTAAACTAAAGAACTTTTTTGTTTTCAAAATAACTAAGAATACTATAAACTGTAAACACTAGAAACACTAAGAAAATACAAGAATGAATAACTACTGGAAATAGTTTCTAATTTAAGCGAACTGACCGGACCGACTCCGACTGACCGTACGTTTATGAGATTTTGACGTCACGAAGGCGATAACGTTGAAACTAAGCACCACTGATGGGTAACACGTTTCACTATAAGATTTCAATATTTTTAGCAATTTTCTTCAAAGTTGGAACACGCTTTTCTCGATTATTACTGGACACAGAAAGGTGAAAAAAATATCAACGATTACAGAAAAAAAAACTCTTTCAAGTGATGGGAGTAAAAAGTTTGGTTATAATAGAACGTTAAACATTATAATCCAATTTTTCAACAGAATTTTCAAAAAAATAAAAAAGTAAAACCATCACTTTCAAGGCAACATAATTTCGAATAACGTGTCCAAATTTCGAGACATTCTGTCGGTAAATAACAGAGAAAACACTGTCCCTAGGTTTTGGTGCACCGATAAAACAGCCTTAAGTAACCTCATAAGAATAAGAAATATTCCAGATGAATTAAGTCACGGAATCTCGTGAGCCAAAAAAGGTAAATTTGAGTATTTATCTGTGAATCACTTCTCAATTTTATATATGCCCAAGGTATTCTCCTACATTTAATTTACTGATATGTTTGTTTAAAAGTTTAAACCGTTTTTTACACTTATGCAACCGGTTCGCTCAGACATTTACAAGTTTTGCCAAACGTTAAGTTCGGTGGCAGTGCCTTACTGGAGTGTAGGTGTGTGATTTACAGTTTGTTGATAGAGTGTAAAGTGTCGTTTAATTTTAGAATAATTAACTTATTAATAATTAATTTTACCACATACGATATGTTTTGCTTTAACGGTATATACCTAAGTAAAAATAAATATTTTTAATTACATATTAAATTACCAGTAAAACCAGCCACCAGACTATACATTAAAGCCGAACTACCAAAACCTACAAATCTAACCTCATACCTAAGTATATTCAAAGGGGAAATAAGCCACAATTTTACCTAAAAATGTTTTTATTAACGTTTCGACGCCCAAGTCGGGTGTCGTTGTCAAAATATTTTTGGGCGTCGAAACGTTAATAAAATCATTTTTAGGTAAAATTGTGGCTTATTTTCCATTTGAATATACTTGATTATAAAAATGCCACAAGAAAATAGCTTCAGAACAACATCAACCTCATACTTGGACTATACCCCACACCCGCTTGCATTTTTCTGTATATGTCAGAACCCCTACTATAAGGACTGCCTTATAAGTCAATGCGGGGGCACCTACTTTATTCTGGATACTACGGGATACTATTAGGGAGTAAATCAGGATAAGTAAGATGGACTGATACACAAAAGCCTAGATGAAATTATTCCCGTTTTTCAAAATTTCAATTTTTATTGACTATTTTTTTGTTTTTTATGTATCTGTATGTTTCTACAAATTTTTTCACATTTTTCATAAAAATATCAGCTACTCTTTATACCAGTATTACTTATTACACAACACTGCAATTTCCTCCCGTTCTCCTCTCCCATTACAAAAATTACTCAAACAGTTCAGTTATTTTAAAAAAATCTCGTGTATTTATCAAGCTGCCTCATCTTCGTGTATTGGTGTATTTATTTCGACGTAAAAACATAGCTATCTCACTCGGAGATGTTGTTTGTAAAACACCCTCATCATCGCGATGAAGTAATCATCGTCATTTGGCTGCCAGCCTCAAAACTCTCTCATTACTCACTCCCCTTGATCTCCGTTCGACCAGGAGCGTCGCCACCCAAGTTTACGGCAAAGGGTAGACGATTTTGTTCATTTTTTCTTTATTTCTGGGAAGTTAAATACTTAATAAACTTTAAAGTAAGGACATGTTATTAAACAGTTATTCGTGAGACTTTTAGGTTGATCAATACATTTTGCGGTTCTATAAGAAAAATACAATTTTATCTTTTGAAATACACTCTATTTTTCAGTATAGTCTCCCTGAAGATCAATATACTTGTTCCAACGAGATTCCAATTTATGGATTCCATCCATGAAATGAGAATCTGAAAGGGGTACAAAATATGCTTCCGCAGCTGTTATGATCTCATCATTTGGTGAAAAATGCTTTCCACGTATAATTTTATGTATTAAAAGAAATGGAAGTCGCTAGTAACAAAATCTGATTAATACTGTGGTGCTCCAACAATTCGAACTTTTATTCATGGATTTTAGTGATTGTCAATATGCTCATTTGACACGATGCATTCTCTGGTTGATAGTAAGGTTGACAGTTTGTCCAATGAGTTATACAAACTGAACTAATAATTGGACGAATTGTCCATTTAATCTTAATAATAATTAACTTCCTTTTATGGATGTAAATATTTTCGATTACCTTCTTCTTCTTCTTAGGGTGCCTGTCCGTTCCGAACGTTGGCGATCATTCTGGCTATGATGACTTTGTTGGTTGCTATGCGGAATATTTATGTTGAGGTCTTTCTATACCATGCTTTTAGGTTAGCAAGCCAGGATATTCTTCTTCGTCATGGGGCCCTTTTTCCTTTAATTTTGCCTTGTAAAAGAAAATGCATTGAGTAGCTCGGGTCTGCCTTAATTTCTCATTATACATACACCCTGTCCCAAGTACTGCTTGCAGCTTACGGCCCTTCAGGATGTGGATTAAATCTGCAGTTGTGTTCATCCTCCGTAGTACTTTTTCATTGGTGACTTTGTCTGTCCATGGTATCTTTAGGATCCTTCTATACAACCATAGCTCAAAAGCCTGCAGTTTCGATAGAGTTTCTACCTTCAATGTCCACGTTTCTACTCCGTATAGAAGCACTGAGTACACGTAACATTTAAAGAGCCTTATTTTTGTTTTGGGGTGAGGTCATGGCTCTTGAACACACAGCTCATATTCAAAAATGCACTTTTTGCCTTTCCGATGCGACATCTAATCTCTTGTGTATTGTTCCACGACTCATTGATTATAGTTCCCAAGTAGTTGTATTGTGAGACACGTTCGATTCTCATTTGGTTCACATACAGATTTGCCCCAGTTATGTTTTGATTGCTGATGATCATTAGCTTGGTTTTTCTGATGTTTATATCTAGTCCATATTATGTTCTACTTGTTTCCGTTATTTTGTTCATTAAGTTTTGCAGCCCTTCTATGGTATTGGAAAACACTATTGTATCATCTGCATACCGCCAGGTTACTGAGCTTGTCTCCATTTATTGAGATGCCTTCATCAATATCTTTTAGAGCCTTTTCAAAAATGTGCTCTGAGTACAGATATAAATCAGCGGTGAAATTATGCATCCCTGTCTCATTCCCCTTAAGATTTTGACCTGATCTGTATATTCTCCATCTATTCGGAGCACTTTTGATTGATTTCAAACAGGTTAGCTATTATTTTTAGGTTTCTTCCGTCAATCCCAGTCCTTTTCAGCACTTATATCATTTATTCATGCCTGACCCTATCGAAAGCCCTCTTGTAGTCAATCAGGCATGCAAAAACATTACATCTGACGTCTCTACAAAAATGAAACAACACCTGTACGCTAAATAAAGCTTCCCTCGTACCAACGGCGTTCACAAGTAATTACCACCAGTAATCAAATGAACAGAAACTTTTATGAAACACCAAACATTAAATCGTCGCTTCATATTTATGCCATCTTGGTCACTATTTCGTACTTGACACTAAGCCGCCCATTTTTATTTTCCTGCTATCGTCACTTAATCGTCTGGAAAATCCTTATACCTGTCCCGTTCCCCCACGTCTGCCTCCACATGAACCCCTCCGTGCTCCCTCTCCCGGTTCCACTCCCGACAATAACTCAATTTTCTCCGGCGTACTTGATATCGAACAATCAAATTTACGGGTAATTCGTATAATTTGTCAGAGCAAAATACCATTTCCCATGGATATTTGCATAGAGTGAAGGTTAAATTCTGTACCTTGCTAAAGGCAGCCATACACCGCACTACACGCCCTCGAAATAAAGATGTTTTTAGACTTTATTAGGTGAATATAAAAAATAAGTACTTTAGCTCACAAACAAAACTTATTTCTTATTTTAAAGCTCTTCTTATTTATTGTATATTTTTATTTATTTAATTTCTATCATCATCATTCTCTTTGAATTTCCCTAATTCTCTATAAGTTACTATCTTGGGTCATATCAATATCAATCCGGGACATATCTTGCCGAAACGTCTCCCCATGCTTTAACTATTGCCTTCATCTTTTACTCCTTCCAAGAACTTGCACATCAGCAATTCTTCGTATTGGGAGATTAGTGTCTGGACTTTGAACATTTCCAAAGCATCTTAACCCTTAACCTCTTTTTAACATCTTTTAGTAATACATATACGGATTCGTAATTTTATTTATAGTCCAAGTACCTAATGAAGCTTAAAATAGGACAAAAAATCGCAATTTTTACAGAATGCATCGATTTGCTTGAAAATTTGTGAATAAGTACTGGATAGTCCAAGGATCAAAATCTATATGATGCCGAAGGCGCTTTTACCATGGGGGAGGTTGCCACTTCATCTCGGGGGTGGAAATTTTTTATTACATTTTGACTGCAAAAGTTGGTAAAACATTCATTATAAGCAAAAAACGTTCTATACATTTTTTTTGATAAAATTAATAGTTTTCGATTTATTCGCTATCGAAAGTGTTAGTTTTATATAAAAAAAAATCAATGTTTTCAATAAGTTTTCTGCTAATAACTCCAAAAGTTTTCGTTTTATCAAAACAAATTTACTTAACGAAAATGTACCTTTTAAAAGGATAAACAAAACTTTTTTTTTTAATTTTCTAAGACCAATAGTAATCGAGCTACACTTTAAATGTTAGTTCTTCTTCGTCAAATGCTAAATATTGTAGTTTCAAAGTCAAAAGACAGGAAAACTATGCATTTTTCGAGTGTAACTTGTTCAAACTAATTTAAAGTATTTAAAAATATCTATCTCAAAAGATAAAAAAAAAAGTCTCTAGCGCAAAAATTAAGTGACTTATACCGGGTGTCCACTTATATTTTCCCCCATTTTAACTGCCTATAACTTCTAAACGGTTCAAGATAGAAATATGCGGTTTTCGCTGAAATGTTTTATTTTAGTATAAGTTTTGTGTGGATATATTGAATTTTTTATATCGCTTTCAAACACGAAATAAAAAATGGCGGATTTTTGAAAATAACTTTGTTGACTTTTTTTTAATGGAACACCCAGTGTATTTTTTTGTAAATTGAAAGAAAGGTCATTCACCTATCCAGCGATATAAAGTTTTTTAAAATCCGTTGTCAAATAACTGAGTAATTAATTTTTAAAATGAGGGGTGCAACGTGGATGGGGATATCACATACCTAAATAACATAAGTAACATAACTGAGCAAAATGATATTATGTTATGTGATTTCCACATTGCATCTCTAATTTTAAAAATTAATTGTTCAGTCATTTGGCAACGGATTTAAAAAAATTTTATATCGCTGGATAGGTAAATGACCGTTTTTTCAAGACACAAAAAAATATACTGGGTGTTTTGATAAAAAAAGGCAACACCGTTTTTTTTTTAAATCCGCCATTTTTTATTTAAAAACGATATAAAAATGGTCATTTATCTAAAAAAACAGTCATTTATCTATCCAGCGATATAAAATTTTTTAAAATCGGTTGTCAAATGACTGAGCAATTAATTTTTAAAATGAGAGATGCAATGTGGAAATCACATAACTTGCTTAGTTATGTTATTTAGGTATGTGATATCCACGTTGCACCTCTCATTTTAAAAATTAATTACTCAGTGATTTGACAACCGATTTTGAAAAACTTTATATCGCTAGATAGGTGAATGACCTTTCTTTCAATTTACAAAAGAATATACTGGGTGTTACATTTAAAAAAAGTCAACAAAGTTTTTTTCAAAAATCCGCCATTTTTTATTTCGTATTTAAAAGCGATATAAAAAATTCCATCCATTCAGACAAAACTTTTACTAAAATAAAACATTTCAGTGAAAACCGCATATTTCTATCTTGAGCCGTTTAGAAGTTATATGCAGTTAAAATGGGGGAAAATATAAGTGGACACCCGGTAATGAAAATAATGTCAGTCCCTATTTTTTTCAGCGAAAAAGTGATCAGAAGCAACCTCCTAATCACCACCCTAATTTAAATTTGGTGATTGACATTATTTGGTCTTCTTTATTTATGTATTATTAATAGGTTTCAGAAGTTTGACCGGCTTAGATTGATTAGTTTAAAAAAAAAACGGAGTTAAATGCGAATAACGAATTTGTGTAGTTTGGACAAAAATGGCTTTTTCTTCAGAACAGAAAGATCAGCATTATAGATACGAAAAAATGTTTAAATATGAAATTGTAGCCTATTTAATTCCCAAGAACCTGGTTTGCAAAAAATTTTTTTACAGCAAAAATTGGGTGAGCTTTTGACAATTAAAACTTGTAATAACATGCAAAAACCATCTTTACCAACATTTTCAAAGTTACCTTTTTTTGCGACTGAGGATTTTAAAAAGATTTAATATTAATGGGCTTATAGATTTCCTAAAAACCTACAACATTCTTTTCTACCAAACTTTCTAAGATAAAAAATAAAAAATTTACTGTTAAAAAATCAATACATTTAAAAAAAATGGAGAAATCCAATTGGAAGCATAATAATGTTATGTAGTTAGCGATGTTTTTAGTCATTGGACTTATTCATTATTCTTTATTTATGTATTAATAATCGATGCTAGAATTTTGACTGGTTTAGCATGATTAGTTTTCAAAAAACTGGAGTGAAAAGCGAATAACCAATTTTTGTAGTTTGGTAAAAAATGCCATTTTCATCAGAATAGAAAGAGTATCTTCAGAGATAGGAAAAAATGTTTAAATATGAAATTGTAGGTTATTTAATTCTCAATAACTTGGTTAGGAAAAAATTTTTCTACAGCAAAAATTGAGTGGATCGTAAATGAGTATTATCGAAAAACATTGATTTTTTGATAGCGAATAAATCGAAAACTATTAATTTTCTCAAAAAAATTTATAGAACCTTTTTTGCCTAGAATGAATATTTTTATCAACTTTTGCGGTCAAAATATAATAAAAAATTTCCATCCTCGAGATGGGGTGGTAACCACCCCCATGCTAAAAGCGGCTTTCGGCATCATAAAGATTTTGATCCTTATTCTCAAATTTTCAAGCAAATCGATCCATTCTGTAAAAATTGCGAGGTGAAAAGCTTCGGTTCCTGGACTATTATTTTTGTCACTCTACTCATTCATATAAGGTATTACTATTTCCGCCACATGCATTGATTGTTCCTCTTTCTTTTTAACCACTCAACATTCAGTTCCATGCATCATAGCCGATGTTATGGCAGTTTTAGAGAATTTTCTGTTTGGTTCCATTGGACTCTTTCTGTTATATTATATCTACGGCACACCACTCGCTTCCTTTCCCAACTCTACTGCATGCATCCCCATTGCTCTGTAAAGCCTCGGTCCAACGACGCGTGGAAGAACATGTTGAAGCGGTTTTCCAATTCAAACGTCGGCAAAGAGAGATAGAAAATATATAATAGTGCAAAGGAAAGAGCACACAGTTAGCATCCCTTATTAAATAGTTTTCTCATTTCCTTTAATTTTCTTCAACTTGGTCTGATAACCCCCAGGACTGTTTATCTTCAAACTTCTTTCCTTAGGATTTTTAAGGTATTTTAATAGCAGTATATTTAACAATCCGGGCCATATTCTTCAAAATTGTTTCCCCCCTTCATGTTTCAACTTATTTTTTCTACCAATTTTCTCTGGTGTGACCTGCTAAAAGATTTCTGCGTTTGCCTTTTAATAACCACTGTTTGATTGTGTGTGGTCTTCTCCGATTTTTTGCTTTTATTTAGTTTCATTGTATGCTTTGATGTCCAGAACAAGCAACTTATGTTGTTCTTACTAACAATATATTGTATTAGCTTACAGTCCTTAAATTCAAATAGGTATATCTTTTTTTTTCGTTCTGATTCAATTCGAGTCTCTTGCCATCCTCTGACACCGTGTTTCGGGGTCTACCCTTTTCAAAGAGGCTTTGCAAGGAGACTGAATTGAACCATAACGAAACGAAGAAAAACTGCAGATATTAAAATATTTGCAGCAGAGTGTGGTTAGACTGTCCTCTAACACTCCAATATGCGCATTATTGGAGTGTTCTCCTAGCGGCGCCGCTTGGTACCTCGGTTAACAGAATACTGATTCGTGGTCGAAATTATTTCACTCATTTCGCCATTCCCCGTTAGAGGACAGTCTAACCACACTCCGCTGCAAATATTTTAATATCTGCAGTTCTTCTTTAATATCTGCAGTTTCGTTATGGTTCAATTCAATCTCCTTGCAAAGCCTCTTTGAAAAAGGGTAGACCCCGAAACACGGTGTCAGAGGATGGCAAGAGACTCGAATTGAATCAGAACGAAAACGATTATTTTCTTTTATTTTTTCATACCTTACTCGGTTTAGAGTACAAAATGACCACGTTTCATTAAAGTAATCTGCGAAGCATTATTGGAGTGTTCTCCTAGCGGCGCCGCTTGGTACTATTGTACCTCGGTTAACAGAATACTGACTCGTGGTCGAAATTATTTTCACTCATATCTTTTTTTCTTCAAGTATATCTTACTGTGTTAACTACTAACATTAACTAATGTGCTATAGCCCTATAGTAGACCCTTTACCTTTTTAAGTCCAATTCGCCAATCCATATATTGTCAATTGCTCTCTATTTTTCTAGGATCTTCATCTATACCATTCTTCCATATAAGTTTTGACCTTCCTCTGCGTCTTTTTCCCTCTGACTGTGACATAAGAATTCTTCTAGTATGATTGTTCTGCCGTGATCTTATTAGATATCATGCCCATTGTAGTCTTTCTATTTTTATGAGAGCTATTACGTCTTTACCGCTAGATATCTGTTTGTATTTGTTTTATATTTCATAGTTGTTATATTATATCCTCCTGTAAATACCGTTTATATGTCACCGAATATTCCTCGCAGGAGAGGGTTGTTCTTCAAAAATCGGTTAGTTTTGATCTGGATTAGTTTTTTCCATTCCATAATTTGACCTTCAATTCTAAAACCCTCATCCAACTCATAGGACAAAGAACACTAAATATTATTTTTTCGTACTGCAACTAATTGACTTAGTCTGCATATTGTAGTGGCTTGTGGAGTTATTGCCTTGTTACTAAGTAAATTCGGCTTCATTGTGTTTAATAATAGCTTATTGCATTCGAACCACTGCGGTATGTGTTGACGATCTAATTATACGTTGATTACTTCAGTTAATTAAGTATATATGAATATTTTTTCATAATAACTATTGGTATTGACATCTGGAACTTGTGTAACATAAATATACTAGCTGATTCCTAGGACAGGACTTACACAGGGTCTCGGCCTATAACCTATAGAATATAAAGGACGCATATTTGTTAAGGCCATGGGTACATCATTCGCAAATATTTTACGGCTATCCCTACTTTTTCTGTCTTTACACGGCAAATTACGTGTAGAAAAATTCACACTGGTATGGATATGTAAACATTACTAGAATGTCATTCTACTTGAAAATGTCATCATTAACTTAAAGAGATGGCTTTTGAATGTTCTTGGATAACTGTTATTTGTTATAATTGCAAATTATTAATTCAGTTAATAAATGTGATAATTTTTTCACTAACTATGTATTCAGTGATTGTAATAATTTATATGTACAACAAAAACTAATACTCGATCGAGAAAAGAGGAAAAGTGTTGAAGTGATTTTTTAATAATATATTGTTACTATGGAACGCTTACAATATTGATCATCTTTAACAAAAAAATACTTGGATCACAGAATATTATCCTGATGTATTCTCTGCTTGGATCTTCCACAAATAATACACAATAAATAACTTTTTATTAAGTTCACGTCTTAAATCAATTATTTATCAAATACACTATATATCAATATTATTTAATCAATAACTCAAAATATTCCCGATGCCATGTCAAATATTTAAAATTGTCACTGATTGTCAATGTCTGACTGACAATATGCTGACAATATTCTATTCCACTGAGTGCGTTGAAAGACAAAGATAGATTTGGAAAATAATACCACGGACATGGTGTCTATTTTTTTCGAATCCTGAAAAAACTAATATTATACTTTAAAAAAATTTAAACTCGGAATGAAAGACTAAATTATTACCGAGGGCAGAAAGTCTCTTAGAATAAATAAAAAGTTTATTTTGAATGAGATATTTGAAATTAAAAATCACACTAAATTTTCTCTTAGTTTTTCACTTCTGTAACTTATTAAAATAAACATTATAGAAGTTCTCAGGGACTTTCGGCCCTCACTAATAACGTAATCTTTCATTCTGCGTTTAAATTTTTCAAATATACTTATTAGTTTTCTCAGGATTCGAAAAATATGAATCCCCGCTTAAATAGCATTGCAGCCGAAAATACGTACCCATCTTCTTAAGGGGAAAGGAACAAAATGCAAAATTTTGACGCCTGTCAAAATTTCCAATGTATTTTAAAAGTAATCATTTTTTTCGAATTCTGAGAAAACTAATAAGTATTTTTGAAAAATTTAAACGCAGAATGAAAGATTACTTTATTCCCGAGGGCCGAAAGTCCCTTAGAATGAATAAAAAGTTTCTTTTGAATGAGATATTTGAAATTAAATAGCACACTAAATTTTCTCATAGTTTTTCACCCCTGTAACTTATTAAAATAAACATTAAAGAAGTTTTCAGGGACTTTCGGCCCTCGACAATAACGTAATCTTTCATTCTGCTTTTAAATTGTTCAAAAATACTTATTAGTTTTCTCAGGACTCGAAAAAAGTGAATCCCATTTAAATATCATTGAAGCCGAAAGTTCATATTCATCCCCTTAAGAAGAATATACAGATAATACACATTTTTAAACGATACAAGAGCCGACACTTATGGACAACTTTATATTGTGCATAAGGTCCGTTCCGCAGCATAGGAAAATCGACGCAAATTACCGAGCTCATATGCAAACACAAGATCAAAGATATCGCTGATGCTGCGGAGGATAGTGCCGACTGAATCGAGCCATGTTTTTCTTTTTCGTCCTCGACGATTTCTCTTCTTTTTGCTACGCTATCGTTGCGGCGATTGAATGGATAGAAAAATTGTTTGAGGAATTTTTAACACATAAAGACGCCCGAAGAAGTCACAGCGGAGATGAAGAGATTCGAAAAGTGTACACAGAATTGTTTAGACGGCAAGATGGATGATCTTTTCGTAGTTAGTCGTTACTTCATTGAATGATGGCGTAAAATATGTTCAGCTAATAGCTGACAACATTTCACAAGCATACTTTTATTGATTGTGAAAAGGTTAATATGGATTGTAAAAAGTTGTAGGTACCTATTTACGAATAACTACAAAATTAACAACTATTCTTTTTCTCATCAGCATCTTTCAGTGCGTCACAGTTTTTCGATTTCTTTCTAACGCATTAAATTGTATGTGACAGAAAAAAGGCATGTCGGTGATTACAGACATTTATAACATTTATTCTAGTTGTCGATAGATTGCGCTATAATTGAAAAAAAGTTATTTACGAATTATATAATATATCTACGAATATAATCTGTACAATTTATAAGACTATACAAATCAAATGAAAATACCATTTTATAAATGCAATAAACACAATTGATTTGTTTTTATGCCAAATTGCAAATAAAATGTGACAACTGTCAGATTTAACTAAAATGTCATGTTAGAATAAATGTTATAATAGTATATTATGCAACGAGCATTTAATGATGGTCATTTTGAAGTGAGTATAAGGGAGACGAAACGAGCCGTATGCGGCGAGTTTCGTATAGAGTACGAGCTTCATAATGATAATTAAATGCAAGTTGTGTACACTATTTTTCTATGATCATTCACAACAAAAAATATATTCAAATTTATTAATTTTGTAACACAAACAAATTAAGTAGTTTGTCAGTTTGACAGTTTGTTTGCATATTGAGAACTGTCAAAGCGTATGTATTTGACTCGCCATTGGTCACTGCGCGTGTACTACCTTTATCGCGAATGCCATACAGAGAATGCCATATCGCGATTCTGTTGGTTAAAACTCTGTATCTTAATGAAAAGCTGTATCATAATGAAGTTCATTATGATACAGGCAGTGACATCATAATTGATATATTATAGTATGAGAATAGAAAAATGCGTATTATCACGGACTTACCTTTTTTTCTATCATTTGTGACTCACTGAAAAATGCTCATGAAAAGGACCATACTTTGTTTAGTAATTCATTCAATTTTTTTCTCTACAATGAGCCCTAAAAAATCGCAATTACAGTAGGCTTTGGAATAAACCTCCTTCTTTTGGAAGATTAGTCACTCCCTCACCAGAAATTTGAAATTAATGGAAATAATAACTACTTAACTCAACTTCTAGAATATTCTGATTATTCTGATTTCTTTTTTGTATCACCGTACTATATAACCGCAATTTTGCTGCTCTTGAGATAATACTACTTTTTAAAAGCTTGCTCAATGCTCCAGCTGCTCGTCTTCCCTTCGAAATTATTTTTTCAATTTCTGGAACGTCATCTCCTTTCTCGGTTACAGTCACCCCTAGGTGTTCAAATTCTTTAACTTTCTCGAAAAAATATTCTTTTTCATCGTTAAAATATATTCTAATTTTCAAAACCTGTTCTTCATTTAGTGTTTAAAACAAAAGATGTATAAGTTATTGGGTTAACGACCACTCGTACGAAATCAATCAAATGAAATAGAGAATGTTAAAGATCCAAACACTAGTTCTTAGAAATGTGTTTCGCCCTCTTCAACCTCTCTGGGCTCAAGATTCATTCAATTCACACATCCCAACCCAAAATGGTGGACGTGTGAATTATTCGTAAGGGGATTTCTCCACATTCTCTATTTCATTTGATTCTTTTAGTGTATCTCCCATTTCCATAAATTTTGTTTTGTGTTAAATAAAATTGTCAGACCGTACTGCTCAGCTTTTCTTTCAAAAAGGTTAAATACCCTTAGCAGTTATCTCTTTGTTCTTGTTATCAATATTATGTTGTCTGCATATGCAAGCACATGAGTTCTTCTATCATGGATCGAACCTTACGTTCTGATCCTGCTTTCCCTGAATATTGCCTCTAATACGCAATTAAAAAGGACAGTTGACAGAGGATCTCCCTGCTTCAAATCCCTTCGTACTTTAAACTTTTCTGAGAGGCTACTCTCCAGTGCTACTCGATTTTCTGTTCTCTCCAGTGTCATTTTCACTAGTTTGACCAACTTCTCTGGTACCCAATTAACCGAAGTGCATGATAATGACGTTTTATTACGACTGTATCATATGCCTGCTTGAAGTTTATAAACAGGAGCTTCATATTTAGTTGATGTTCGTAGGAACAACAAGTACTACGAAAAGTACTAAGGAAAATATTTGGAGGAAGCGTTTGGATCAGCAGAAGGATAAATGAAGATCCGAGAGAGTTTTATATTAGAGAGGTTAATATTATGCTCATATAAGTAAAATAAAATTAATAACTACTTTGTTAATTTTTAGTTCTTCATTCAATTATTTTATTACAATGAATCATCTAAAAAATCGTAATTACAGCTGGCCTTCGAAAAAGGCTTCCTTCTTTCGGATGATTAGTCACTTCCTCATAAGAAATTTAAAGTAAATGGAAATACGTAGATGATACTATTTAACTCAGCTTCTTTATAGCTGACTATCTGATTTCTTTTAAACGATTTTAAAGAAAATAAAATAGTCTAAGACACAGCATGGGTGACACCCGGGGCGGTAATCGATGGTGTCACCCCAAATCCTAAAAATAAAGATTGTGAAAATCAACTAAAAACTCCGATAAACGTACGTTTTGAATAATGAAAAAAATAAGAATTATAGTTAATGAAATTGCACCGAGGTTAGGTAATATTTAGTTGCGTTATTGTTTCTCGCAAGTAATTCTTGATTAATTTTGGCTATTAAAACTTCTCTCACATGAAGCAACCAATACACAAATGGTAATAAACAATTTTAATGCAGCGATTAAGTATGGTAGGGATTCCATGAAATCCCCTTCCACAATGAATTTTAAAAAGTCTACAGCTGACCATTCAGAGCCTGTAATATTGGCCACTTGTAAATGTCTTCTGAACCTTGGTATTTCTAGCAGGAGGTCTGCTTCTAATACTTATTCATGGCAAAAGTCACAAAATGTTGGAACAGCTAATTTCAACGGTTCACTGTGCGTGAAAAGCAAAGTGTGCGTCTGCATAACAATGAAGCCACATCTTGAATGGAATTTGATCTGGTTTCTAGTTCAACATTGGATAAGTCAAAACATTCCAACACATCCTTTTGAAATAAAAATGTATACCATTTTTATTCAGTTGACATGCGAAGGCAAAACAATCTTACTTTTCAATTAGAATACGGAGCGCAGTCGAGTCCTCTGAATCGCGATTTTCGGCTCTTATCGGAGCCTCATCGGAGAGAACGTAGGCACTGTTCTCCATATCCTAACTGACCAGCACCGAGAGCTTTTCCCACCCATTGCAACCGAAGTGAAGGTATTAGGTGACTAGCGTCATCTGGCAATTGAAAGATGAAGTAGTTTTCAATCCTAATAGCAAAATTAATAATATTGAAAATATTAAAAATATTACTAAAAGATTTTTAAATTGAAAACTTATTGGTACACTTTCCTGGTGACACCTCCAAGTGTATTCTGTATGCGTAGTGTAGAATTCCTTCCCTTTCGTCTTCACTGCAGCATCCATTTGGCTTGCAAATTGTAGAAGCCTTGGAGGTGTCACCAGAAAAGTGTACCAATAAGTTTTCAATTTAAAAATCTTTTAGTAATATTTTTAATATTTTCAATATCATTAATTTTGCTATTAGGATTGAAAACTACTTCATCATCCAACATCCTTTTGAATTTCGGCTTGAAGTGTGAGTCCTGTATCGGTAGCCAACTCACCATCCATTCGTTTTTGACGTCCAATTGGTTTTTCGGTGGGAATGTCTTCGTCCTCATATCTTTTCGTGACAAAATCTATTGCTTCGTCTATAATATGACCACGTTTTTCTTCAATATAAAGACGAAGTGTTCCTATTTTGGTCACAGATTGATCAACGGTTATGCCTTTACTTTACAATTCAATCTGACAAAGATTGATTTCTCTTAGTACATTATTCCAAAAGAAAAGATAACAAAGGCATGTGAAATTACACACAGCGGGCATAAGGTTATATGCAACACCTCTGGTGTCTAAATTTTCTTCTTGATAGCATAATTCCTCAATTGCAGCAACAACATTATCAAAATGTTTTGTCAATACTTTAACTGCAGCATGGTCAGCACGCCAACGCGTTGTGGATAATGGCTTAACATAATATGATGTTGTTATATGCTTTATATGCTTTGCTGTCTTTAATAAGCACTTCCCAGCAGCTAGTGGAAGCAGAAGAAAAATTAAAAATTGCCTCTATGAGTTCTGAAAAATATTACACTAGACGTATTTTGTGCAAAAGAGTGCTGGCCACATAAATTGATTAAATGATCAACACATTCAACGAAAATAGCCTTTTAATTTTTTGCTTTAATAATAGCTTGTATTCCTTCATGTATGCTGCTCATAACAGCTGCATTATCGTATCCCTCTGAATGGTACTTCATTATATCTAAATCATCAAGTTCCAGCTTCTTGACAATTTCGTTACTTAGATCAACTGCTTTTTTGCTTTTAACGTAAAAAATCCAAGAACTGCCTCATTGACCTCGACTTTTCTCGGTTTAGTTTGTTCACAAAATAATATCAAATTGTAATTTGGTTGTAAAGTGAGTAAAGGTACAAATTACCGATTCATTCTTTTGTTGTCATGTCTCTCGGGTGTCACCCCCGAACGGGTGACACCCGGTGCGGACCGCCCCCTCCGCCCCACCCTAGCTACGCCACCGTAAGCAAGGTTAATCAAACTCAAATCTCATTTTATTGTCTGAAGCATTATCTAAGACAATGAATTTATTAAATTATTTCTAATACAGAGAATTTTAAACCCAATAGTGCGGGAAACTGTATGTACAGGATTATTCTCAAAAAGAAAACTGAACAAATTTGCTATAGAAGGAATAAGATCCTTACATTAATCTAGAAGTGGCATACAAACATTTTATGTTTATTTGGAGAAAAACTAGTAGCACTAAACAGTACCCCGCGCTCCCACCTGTTGGGAGTGGGGAGGGGGACAATTTTGAAATCTTAAGAGCGTAGGCGCAAAATTTTGGGTCAATGATTTTTAAATGCATTAATTTTTTTAGAATCCCGAGAAAAACGAAAGTATTTTTGAAAAATTTAAACGCAGAATTAAATATTGTTTTGAAGCTATATCTTTGTGACATTTATGTAACTTATTATTCTAATTGGGAAACAAGACACAATTTTAGTTTAAAAATGATTTTATGGACGTTTCAAATAACGTTTATTTATTGAAAATTTTATTTTCAAATTTTTAATAAATAAATTTCGATAACGACCTCCGAAGTGGAAGTCAAAACGTCAATAAATGTATTTCGATAACGACCTCCGAAGTGGAAGTCAAAACGTCAATCAAATCATTTTTCAACTCAATTTGTGGCATATTTGCAGAATATATTGCTTAATTCTGCAAATTTCAGAAGTAAAGATTAAATTGTTACCCAGAGCCGAAAGTCTCTGAAACCTTCTAAGTAGGTATAATGATTATTTTAATAAGTTACAGGGGTGAAAAAGAAGAGAAAATTAAGTATCATTTTTAATTTCAAATATCTCATTCAAATGAAAATTTTTGTATATTCCAAGGAACTTTCGGCCCTCGGTAATAATAAAATCTTTCCTTCTGCGTTTAAATTTTTCAAAGATATTTACCAGTTTTCTTATGATTCGAAAAAATTAATACATTTAAAAAGAATTGGTCCGAAATTTTGCGCCTACGCTCTTATGGAAAACCACATTTTTCATTGGAGATTAGAATTTTACGCGAAAAAGTAAACAAGTTTTGTCGCAATTTTTTTTTTCGAATCGCCTTATGGCAGTTTAATCATAAAATAATATACAGATTCAAAGTCTGTGAACTAATTTTTATGGTACTGGTATAAACAAAAGGAATACCTAACGGTATTATGAATATATTTTTTAAAGAATATTTTGTAGAATCATAATGTGCAATAAAAATGGTGGTTTCTAGTAAATATATCAAAATTATTCCCCACCCCAACCCCGAGAGGTAGGGTAACCCCATTTGGTGTCATTCGATGGACTTTTGAAAAATATTGAACACGTGTTCTTTGTCTAGTTCTGAACTGAGATGATTATCACAAAGAAATGTTCATTTTAATAAAATTAGATTTAGCCATTGTAGTTTTAGTATTGTATTTTTTATACATTTAATACAGTGAGTACATAGTGAGTACAGTGAGTAATACAGTGATTTAATACAATTTTCTTTATTTCAGGTAATAATCAACAAACTTTTATTAAAAATAACAACAGAAATCGGGTGAGTTAACAATCTTCTTCTCATTATATATTTCATCAAAAGGTCAAAAATATATCGAAGTGCAATTTTGCAAAAAGTGAACTTGATTTTTGACCATCTGATTCTAGTCAGATGGTTGATTGTTTGCATCCGTACCGTAAACAAAATATTTAATACAATGTATGTATTTTTGTGGAGTCTCTTAGTGTGCTGTCTTTCTGATGTTTTTTTGACTTTCGAGGTTTTTTAACTTTTGGAAGAAAACATGTTATATTTTTCACCAATGGGATCCTTCTTTAGTAGTGGTAGTTTTTAAATTTTGACGTAAGTTAAATATTGTAACACTTAAGTTAGTTATTTATATTAGGTTATGGTTATTCTATTTAGTCCTGTCGCCAGGGGGGGTACAACGGTCTCCTTTATTCAGATGGACTTACCCAAGTTTTTTTATGTATTTTGACACGTAGAACACGAATTTTTTGGGTAACAGTTGATCCGGATGTCGATAAGATTGTTATAAACCAAGAACTTGAGGAATTGCATAACAGCGATTTCTCGCAAAACAAAACATTTGTTTTTGTATTTTCTGGATCATTCTAAGCAAAAATTATAATTACAAGTTTTTTCGTAGGATGCATAGTTTTCGAGATAAACGCGGTTGAGCTTTAAAATAATTGAAAAATTGCAATTTTTGAAGCCGAATAACTTTTGATTAAAAAAGAAAATAGCAATTCTGCTTATCGTATTTAAAAGTTCAAGTCAAATTATATCGGTTTTGATTATATTTGCATTGTTAAAAATTTATTTTTTTATTGTTAAACAAAGCTATAAACACATAGTGTTTTAGTGATGTTTTCGATGATCTCCCATTTAAAATCGAACGAGTAGGTAGAGTAGGTACAAGCGCAATCGAAGCTATTTCTACGTAGCATGCCTTAAAACGCATGTATTTCCATGGGAAACACTATGTGTTTATAGCTTAGTTTAACAATAAAAAATAAATTTTTAGCAATGCATGTAATCAAACCCGATATAATTTGGCATAAACTTTCAAATACGGTAAGCAGAATTGCTATTTTCTTTTTTAGTCAAAAGTTATTCGGGTTAAAAAATTGCAATTTTTCGATTTTTTTTAAAGTTCAACCGCGTTTATCTCGAAAACTATGAATCCTACAAAGAAACTTTTAAGAATGTTATTTACTTAGAATGACCCAAAAAATACAAAAAAATGTTTTGTTTTGCGAGAAATCGCTGTTATGTAATTCCTCAAGTTCTTTGTTTATAACAATCTTATCGACATCCCGATCAACTGTTACCCAAAAAATTCGTGTTCTATCGGTCAAAATACATAAAGAAAACTTGGGTAAGTCCATCTGAATAAAGGAGGCCGTTGTACCCCCCTGACGACAGGACTAAATTGTAGTATGAAATTGTACTCTAAAAATGACTTTTTAAGCCGAAAGCGCTCAGTAAGCGCTATTTACACACTTTTCAAATAAGTTTCTTTTCAATTCATGCATATGTCATAAGTGTGTACAAAACATATCAATATTTTGCGATAATCTAAATAATTGTCTTCTTCTTTCTCTAGTTTTATCTCCTTTTATCTCGAAATATATTTCTCTGTTTTTATAAATCTAAACAGCTTAACTATCGAGCCTGTTTAGCATATCGCATCCACAATTTTGGATTCGTTAGCATAATTGAAAGTGAGGAAAGCCTAATGTAATTGTGGAGTGCATTTGCATAAACATATCCTGGCAGATATTCGAAACAGATCTTTAGAGGTCCCGACGCACGTTCTGGCAAAGAGCAAATCCAGGACGGGAACGGGAGTAGACGGGAAGATTATCGGGCGTAGGACGGATTCGATGGGCATGTAATATGGTTAGTGATGGGATTATATCGTGCGAATACTGATTACAGATGTAAGGGGATCTAGATATACGAACGATAAATTCTAGTGAAGGTACAATAGTTAAAATTTTACTTGATTTTACAGATTTTTTTGTCGGTGACTTCTACTTTTTGTCGTCTCATTTTTGTATGTTTATCTTTTAATAGATTTCTCCTTTTTTCAGCTCCTAACTAAAGGGCTAAAGCTCGTGTAAATACCATTTTAATCAATCCTTTTGATAGAAAAAATTCTTCTTTTTCTTGTACTTCCTCTTTATAAGCAATTTTGCTCGTTCATTGGTGGATTTATACCTCTAATGCACATCAAAGAAACATGAAACGTAAATTACGTTTCATGGAAATAAACCACTGCTAAACAAATATATGTCCGGCCATTTATGAAACTCTCCGAAAATAAAAATGTGTCATAAGCATGAATCACACTCGTTTCATTGGTAGGCGGACTTTGGGATTTGTTTAGCAGTGTTTTCTTTTCATGAAACATGTTTTTCGTTTCATGTTTCATGTTTTTCGTTTCATGTTTCTTTGGTGTGCGGCTTGGCTAAGTAAGCTTGTCACTCTTCTGTTCGGTCGTCCCATACTTCTTATGCCAATTGGTGATTTACCTCTGGCTATTTTGACCACACAGGCCTTTCCCATTCTGCTTATGTGTTTATTCCATATTTTTTTCTTTAATGTCCATTCGTTTATATACTGTATGTTACATTTTCTTCTGTCTTCACTCCTCCTTAGATCTCTCAGCATGCTTTCTGTAATTCTTCTCGGTACTCTCATTGTGTACCCGGTCCTCGTACTCGGTTTACAGTAGTAATTGTGTTGTTGCTGTCTCGGGTCTTGTTTGCATGACATTATTGGTTTATACTGGCTTTATAAATTATTGACTTCATGTCATTGTTAATATGTCGGTTTCGCTATATAGTGTTATTGTCCATGTCTCCATACCTGGACAGTTTAATTAAAAGGACTTTTAGTTCCATTTTTTGTTCAATACTGATGCCATCAATTTTACATCTGATTCGTTCTTTGCTGATTACTACTATTTTAGTTTTGTGAGATGGAATTATCGTATTAAATTCTTTTGCTCTTAGATTAAATCTATGGACTATGTGACCGTGATCATCTATCGGTGGTCGGAATCATTCCCAAATCACGAATGAACAGTAAATCTTGTACCGTTCTAAAGGAAGGTCTCAGAACACGAATTAATATTTCCAATAGGTGGCGTATAGTACCAACTTAAGAGAAGTACCGCCAACTGATATTTAGGTGTGACGTCATTTAGAGATTATTACTGATACTATTACTCTAAGAGAAAGTAATACTATTAATTATTATTGTGATTTGACTGTAACATAATAACGAAACGTTATTAAAATTAAAAGAAAATAATTATAAAAAAAAAATAAAATAATATGAAAAAAAATTTTTAAGAAACGCTTTTCTTTAGTTATGAGTGACTAAAATTTAAAATATTATAAAAAAATTAACTAAAAAGCAAAAAATAAAAAAATCAAACTCGAAGAAGAATCTAATATTTTAAATTTTAGTCACTCATAACTAAAGAAAAGCGTTTCTTAAAGTTTTTTTTTCATATTTTTTACTTTATAGTCTTACACTTTTCAAACATTAAAATGTATCGTCATGTTTATAAAAGGATGTAAGTATATTAGGTCTGGATCCCGCGTGTGAAAAAAAGTTGATTAATAGCAACCTGAAAATTTATTAATACCTTAAGGGTGTCTATTCGGATAAACTTTGATATATGGGAACACTGGAAGAGGGGAAGTTTTAATTGTGGAACAGATTAAAAATTTGGAACGGTCAGACCACGAAAATGTCACATGTATTTTGTCCGACAGAACTTCCAATTGATTTGTTAGGTACCCTTTCATTAAACTATCATGCAAAAATCGGGCTGCTATTTATCACCAAATGGGATTAATAATGAGTGGAACACGTAGAATATGTCAAATGACAGGAATTATGACAGGCAATAAATAGCAGTCTGATTTTTGCATGAGATTTTAATGAAAGGGTAACAAATCAATTAGAAGTTCTGTCGGACAAAATACATGTCACGTTTTCGTGGTCTGACCGTTCCAAATTTTTAACCTGTTCCACAATTAAAACTTCCCCTGTTCCAGTGTTCCCATATTTCAAAGTTTGTCTGACTAGGCACCCTTAAGCTGTTAACAAATTTTCGGCTTGCTGTTAATCAACGTTTTTTTCATACGCGGGATCCAGTCCTATATGACAGATACATTTTTTGCATTTATTTCAACTTTTGATACATACACTGTACATTTTCTGTAATTTTTTCATACATTTCTTGAGTCAAAATCATTATTTACACCTATTACAGTTTTCGCAGTCTTTCCATCTCTTGTAATACGTTACTATTGAACGGTGTAGACCCTGTTAATTACTCGAAATGCAGTTCTTCGATGCGCAAGCCGTCTAAAGATACAAGCCGTCATACAAGGGTAAACCTCGCTCGGTGTAGTAGCTCCACATAGTGGATACGTCGGTGATCGCCGTTCGGCGCTTGCCCTCTTCGATTTAACCGGTTTGCGGTTTATATGTAGAGGAGCGCATGCCGTATCCATTTGAGCAGCTACACCGAGCGGGGTTCACCCTTGTATGGATACGTACCTTAACGATCGCACTCGGCTCAATGCAACGTAAGCTTTGCAGGCTCAATGCAGACTTTTAAGCCTGTCCTTACGCAAACACTTTCGGGCCCAAGTTCACGACAGCGTAGTCAACAGTCGAACCTTGCGTTTTATAGACAGTCGAAGCCCGCGACAATACTAAGGGCAGCATTCGTCCCTCTGCGGTGCCATAACTTTTTTCGCTGAAAACTGGATAGAAATCGGACAGAAACTGGATAAATGTGAAACTTTATTGTTTATATGAAGCATAACGTAAACAATTAACGTAAAAAGTAAAATTATGTATAGTTCATATAATTAGCTACAGTCTGTAAAAGTTCTAAGTTTCTGCATTGTAAAAATCAAGAGAATTTAAGCTTTTTCCATTAAAATCGTTTTTTTTTTAATCATAAACAGAAAATTTTTTTGACTGACTATTCGTGTATTGTTCCCGCGAATGCATATGTCTGCAAAGTCAAATTAACGTCTAAAGATTTGACGCAAACGATTGATCAAAATAAAAGCGTTAAATAATAAAAAGTTTTACTACTATTAAATACTTTATTAACGTGACGGAACGTTACATTAGCAGACTATCTTCATCTTCAGCTATCAGTATTGCGTCGTCTACGTAAGAAATTGGAAATATGTTGCTCAGGATAGAGACCGATGGAATTAGTTGGGAGAGGCCTATGTCCAAACGTGCACGATAGAAGGCTAAGAAGAAGAAGAAGCGTAACAAAATATTTTTACTTCTTTGTTTCCCATGCAGTATTCACTTCCTTTGTTGGCACTTTGGATGATTTCATCGATGATTAATAATTGAAGAACATAGCCTTATTCCGCTGCGTATGTCTATGAGTTCTATAAGTTACCCATCTATTCTGACGTTCATTTTGTAATTTTGGTAGATGTTTTCAATATTTTCTTCTCTAGTCACTTCTGTATTATACAGAAGATGGATTTCATCTTTGAGTCTTATTCTGTCAAATGCTTTCTTCAAGTCAATAACACACAGAAATTCTGGTCAATTTTACTCTAATAATTTCACAGTAATTTGCTTTATTGCATCTGCATGATCTTCCAGTACGAAAACCCTGTTATTCATCTGCTATACTTAGCTTGAAAAATTTGAGCTGTAAGTTTTAGGGTAGTTTTAACAAGTTTATACCTCTGTAGATTTCTGGCTGTTTTTTATCTTCTTTTTTGAATACTAGAATTAGTTCACTCGTTCTCCATTCTTCCGGTATTTTATTTTTTTTTTTTAATTTTGTTAATATATATTGTTAATTGTTCTGTAATTGCTTCTCGCACAGTATTTCAGAGTAATTCGTGTGTTATTTCATCTTTACCGTTTTTGTTCTTCAGCTTTTCAAGCGTTTTCCGAATTTCTGATGTTTCCTGTTTTAGCGTTATTTGTTCTTCTTCTGTATAAAGCTTATTTACACAGCCAATTCATATATGCTTTTCTATCTGTTTTCGTTCTTTTAGTTTCTTATAAAGACCTCTTATATTAGACCTCTTATAAAGCATCATATTATTTCCTTTGCAGACCATGAAAATCATGTTCCATTTCTTTCGAAAAATATTACCAGTGATAATTTTTTATTCTTCTTACAAGTTTATGTGTTTCGTTTATTATTGTCTTTTAATTATGGTATGCCTCTTATGTCTTGGCCAAGAAGAAGAAGAAATTGACATTTTAAAATATATTATTTTATTAAGTTTTAGCTCCTTCGCCCCTGTTTATAACAAACAACACATACCTCCCAACCACCTAGCAATTTGCATCTTACAGTACCGAATCACCCCGGGTATACACTCAAATACTTTTTGACGTGTTTACTGACGAAGTTCGGATGCTGTTAAAGATGATAATACGCGAGTTTACCGCCAGATGTCGTGCCTGCGACGCAGACGGAATATCTCTAATTCGGAGTTTATCTCACACGCCCGTATCCTGGGGGAAGGAAAGTAATTTAGGAGCTCGAAAAACGGTTGGAAAGGTGGCAAGAAAACCTTTATGTCCTATATAAAATTTAGGATATGTAATAAGGGAAGGAAAAAATGTTATTTCGGGCGTACAATGTGCCGTAGATTTATCTAAGTGAAAGTTGCAAAGAACGGAATGTAATAAGAAATGAAATGAAAGATTAGGGAGTCACTTCAAGGGATTTATATTATATCACGTACATATTTATACACGTATATATTATATTATACGTATAGACATATAAATTTATTCGAAATGTAGATGTACCGCCGAATGCTAAGAATAAGCTGGACCAGCAGAACTACAAATGAAGAAGTACTGGAAATAATATGAACACACGTCCTCATCTGGAGTCCTATTTTCGAATTCATTCGAGCATATTTCGCATACGAAATTAGAATAATTTCGCTTGAAATCTGGTGTCTTGTATCTTCAAATACTTCGTGTACGAATTTTTTCGTATACGACGACTCGAATGGGTATGAACCATTCGAATCGTGATGCTCGTATACGAATTATTGTTGTCATTTCAGCTGCCATGATAGTTTTAGCTGATAGTGTTAATTGTGTTGTTGTCTACAATATTTTTACATTGAAATTTATTTTTAATGGCTGGTTTACATAATTCTTTAATAGAAAGAAAGGACATGTACGATTATGCCTTGAAAATAATAATATAACCTAACCTAATTTTATGTACGCTACGCATTTTAGCATTGGATCTAAGCTCCAAACTTGACATATGACACCGTTGCCATATCCTCAATTTTTTCATTCTATCACATTACATAAAGGTGCATTTAAAAAATCGCGTTGAAGTAAAGTTTTGAAAAGTAAATAGTAAAATATCAGTGTAAATACTGGATACAAAAATAATATTAAACAAAATAGCACACTTTCTGCGGACTTTGCAAATCGATATTACTAATATACCTATGCAGTCTTAAGATTCGATTACACTTAAAATAACTGCTAAACAGCTTTTCCCAAAAATGGCCTTTTTTTATAATTTGTTCAGACTTTAAGTCGTTATCTTTATACATTAAACGTTCTTATACTATCTTATTCTTGTACATTATACCCCAGTATATATAACAAATATATAACATTTTGTTTTTAATACTGCGATTATACCATGAAAATTATATTATTGAAATTATACAAGAAATAGACAAAAAAAGTATGGCAACGTTGGGACTCTTCAGATGACAAATAAGTTCAATGTTATTCGAATTTGCAGTGTTGCCGGTGCAAATTCTGCTCGTATACGTATAACATTTCGAAGGACGTTCAAAAATACACATTCACGTTCGTATACGAAATTTTTCATTCGAGTTAACTCGTATGCGAAAATATTCGATTGAATTCGAAAATACGACCCCTGGTCAATACAATCAAAATTAGAAAGACGCCATATCTAGGACACATAATGTGCCACAGGGAATCTGAGCAGCTCCGGGTAATATTAGAAGGCAAAATCGAAGGTAAAAGGGGTTATTGGAAGAAAGAAAAAATCCTGGCTCCGAAACATCAGAGATTGGACCAACACAACAGAGAATGACTTAATTCATCAAGCTCAGATCAGCAAGAAATTTGCCATATTGATCGCCAGCCTCAATAGAGAAGGCACTTAGGAGGAGGAGCCATATATAAATATCAACGTTAACCAGTCTTTGGGTAATAGGGCTTTTCATTCACAGTCATTTGTTACGAGCTTCTGTCATGTGTCACATAATATTAATATATCTACGTCATACGTTATTGATATAACCAATGATACAAACCAAAGACGTATGACGTAGCTATATTAATATTATGTGACACATGACAGAAGCTCGAAACAAATGACAATCGATGAAAAGCCCTATACGGCTGAGCTATAAATTTGGTTCAAGAGTGTCACTCAAACATCAATGTGCTTCTCATATAAAGTGATGAGCGCGCTAAAAACCGGCAAAATAGCTCAAAAGATGGAAAACATAATACATTGCGAAACTAAAAGAGATAAAAGAGAAACTAGTGGAGGTGGAAAGTATCGTTAAAAACGTATAAATTAACATTACATTACATAGTTCCCACCTTTAGACGTATCAGGGGAGTATGACAACTGTCACTGTGACAGTAGAATTTTATAAAATACTTCTGTCACAGACGTCTAAAGATGGGAAACTTTGTAATGTAATGTTAATTAATACGTTTATAACGATAATTTCCACCTCCACTAGTTTCACCTCTTTTTGTTTCGCAATGTATTATGTTTTCCATCTTTTGAGCTATTTTGCCGGTTATTAGCGCGCTCATCACTGTTATGTATAATTTTTAGAATTTCAATACTAAGCATGTCAGGTCCAGGACTTTTTCCGCTGTTTATTGTTTTTAATTCGTGTATTATTTCTTCTTTTGTAATATCTGGACTTATTTATTCTGACGTAAGTTCTATCCATTCCTGGTCCACTCTTACATCATAGAATAGATCGTGGATGTATTCTGCCCAGCGTTGTACTTTCTCATTGGTCTGTGTCATAGTAATCACGTGTCTATCCAGAAGGCCGCCAGTGAGATTTTGTTGTCTTAGTTCTGCGATTTTTGTAACTTTCTTGTGTAGATTAATTAGCTCGTATCTTTGGTGGGTTTTAAAAGGTAGTTATTGCCCATTTTGCATACGCATACGGGTAATATGACCCATTTTTAATTTAATCGTTAATTTTTTGGAGAAGTGTATAAAATAGCTAAATTTTAGACATAAATATTCATTCACAGAAAACCCCCGCACGTCGCTGATGCAAAGTCTTTTAAAACTTCCACCTCGAGATGATCAAAATTGAACCAGACTCGGCAATTAAGAGTTACGTTACAACTTAAGGGATTAACATGTGAGGAGAAGGATGGGGCGGTTTCTAATCGTTCGTGAATCCCGCTGAATTATTCAAGAAGGTCTGGTGAAGCAAGACGTAAATGCCAAAACAAGTCTTCTTTGATGTGATTCACCGAAAGAGCCGATGTGCTAAAAAGTTTGTTCGTCCCCGCATATGGGGGTAGGAATTGGGAGTTGGTGAATATTATATGAGTTTAAAGCATTTTGGCGTTGAGAGTTTCTTATAAACCGTCAATTATGCACATGTCGTGTAATACCGAGGTCTAGGTAAGAGAGTAATTAAATTGTCAGACGGTAATTTGTATGTTTTCTACCAAAAATATACCTACAGATGCTGAAAAACTTTGTGGTGAGTATTAGGAAAGATTAGCGAGAGGTCCTAACGCAGAGAGTAGCATGATGTTTCCACTTATTAGATAGATATCAAAATATTGCCTTCGTCATTGCTAATTCTCCAAGCCTTTCAATTGAAACCCGAATCTTTCCGATCGAATTTATCATTGTTTAAAATAACATCCTGTGTTGTCAGATGTATGATAATTATCGTTTTATACGATAGTTATCATCTAGATCTACCAGCACGACGACCGGAATTTACATAAAAAGCTTAAGGAGACTGCTGGAATATACAGAAAACGAACCAACTACCATAGTTAATCAGGATAACCAGATAGTACTAGGTGAGAAAGAGAAAATATATATATGGGAAAACTATATCTAGGAGCTCTTTCATGACGAAAGACCCATGAGTGAAGTTTATACAGACGACCAGCTGACTGGCCCTTCAATCATTACAGAGGAGATAGAAAAGGCAATATTATATTCAAAAAAACTATAAGGCACCAGATTAAATGCCTTCAGAAATACTCAAACTACTGGATGAAAGGGGAATATCAGCACTACATAAAATATTTAATTTTATTTATGAAACTGGTTGCTATCCTCAACATTTATTCCCCTACCCAAAAAGTCAATGCAAAAAGATGTGAGGATCACAGATGCATTAGCCTGATGAGTGACACTTTAAAAATATTTTTAAAAATACTACATCAAAGATTATACAAAAAATGTGAATGGGACATCAGTGAATCTCAGTTTGGGTTTAGGTAAGGTTTAGGAACAAGAGTAGCAATAGTAGTAACACAGGTGTTGGTCCAAAATTGTTACGATCAGAGGAAGGACGTGTTCCTGTGCTTTTTAGATTACGAGAAAGCGTTTGATCGTGTCCAACATCACAAGTTAATGCAGATCCTCAAGAAGCTTGATATAGACCAAAAATACATAAGATGCATTGAAAACTTGTACTGGTATCAGGCAGCACAATTAAAAATAGACAATTCTATATCCAAACCCATACATATAAAAAGGGGTGTTCGGCAGGGATGTGTGCTTTCCCCTCTTTTATTTAACATTTATTCGGAAGCCATATTTCAGGAGTCTTTGAAAGATGCAGAGATGGGAACCAAAGTGAATGGGGTATTGATCAACAACATACGATATACTGATGATGCTATCTTAATTTGTGACAACATAGCAGATCTTCAACAATTTGTCACTATAATCGGAGAATACAGTAAGCGAATGGGATTAGAGGTGAATACCAAAAAGACCAAATTCATGATCATCTCCAGAAACTTGGATGCATTTAAAAATTCCACCATAACACTGAATACTAAGTCCATTGAAAGAGGGAGCAAATTTAAATACCTGGGAACGCGGCTTTTTGAAGACTGGGCATCGGACAGGGAAGTAAAATGTCGCATTGAGCAAGCTCGACAGGCTTTCGTAAAATTCAGGAAGGTACTGACCTGTTCAGAGTTCGATCTTACACTGAGACTAAGGTTTACTAAATGCTACGTGTGGTCGGTGCTGCTATATGGCATAGAGGGCTGGACTCTCAAAACGAGGGATATAAACAGATTAGAAGTCTTCGAAATGTGGCTTTATCGCCGTATCCTAAAGATACCATGGACGGTGAAAGTCACAAATGTAGATGTCCTTAAAAGAATCAATCAAGAACGCCATCTTTTCGAAAACATCAAGAAAAGAAAAACGGGGTATTTGGGTCACATCATGCGAAACGAAAAATACCAGTTCCTTTAACTTATAATCCAGGGTAAAATTTAAGGCAAGAGAGGAATAGGACGCAAGAAAATGTCCTGCCTCCGACACATAAGGCAATGGACAGGGATTAACGACATACAGTCTCTGATACACATTGCAAGAAACAGAGAGTTAATGGAAAATGTTATCGATTACATCCATTAGTAGATCCATTAGTCGATTTACATCTGAAGAAGAAGAAGAATACGATAATTTTATCGTTTGTGGTATCGTGGTATCGTTTTATATGTAAATTATGGCAAGTCCTAGAAAAATCCATTATTAACATAATAAAAGCATTGCAAAAAATTATATAACAACATCCAAGCAAAAAAATCAACAACAGATTATCCGATAGCATCATGGTGAATAAGGGGCAACGACAGAGATGAAGCTTATCGCCAACACTGTTTAAAATCTATACAAATGAGGTCTTGAATAAGTGGCGGAAATCGTGTTCTGGCATGGGGATACAGCTAAACGACGACTCAACTCTTAACACACTGCATTTGCTGACGATCAGGTGGTGATTGTCCAGGATAAAGATGATCTAATATTTATGACAAACCGGCTGTTTCGAGAATACAAAAAATGGGGCATATACGTCAATACAGAGAAAACCAAATATATGTGTATAGGACGACAGAAAATGAGTTAAAACTAGAGGATGATTTGGTTATCGAGCCAAGCTCTGGTTATGTATACCTCGGAACGAGAATCCAACAAAATGGGAGAACAAAATTCGAAATAGAGGAAGGAATTATAAAAGGAAAGAAAGTTATACGAACTTTGAACCTACTACTTTGGTCAAAAACCATATCCAAAGAAAAGAAAACACAGCTCTATAATAGCAGCTTTAAAAGCGTGGTACTGTATAGATGCGAAACCTGGCAACTGAACAAGCGAAGAAAACAGAAGTTGCTTGCACTGGAAATTGACTTCTGGAAAGACTTCTGGCAAAGATCGGCCTATATCTGTAGAGTCTCACACATAACGAATGAACGAGTATGAGATATTATGAATAGGAAAACGAACATAATGGAAGAAATCCAAGAAAATCAACTTTGTTGGTATGGCCATGTACAAAGAATGGAGGAACATCGATTCCCAAAGTTGATAATGGAATAGTAATTCCCGGAAAGAAGGAAAAAGGCAGACCGAAAACTACCTGGATAACTGGAATCCAGAAAGCAATGTCTGAGAGAGATCTACGATCTGGAGATTGGACAGATTGACGCGGCGGGAATAATAATACAATAGTATACGATAATTTCAAGTGTTATATCGTCGGCTGTATGCAATAGTGGCTTAACTCAAAAATTGTCAAAATTGAGTTAATATCGCCAGAGGGCTAGAAAAAGCCTTATTTATGACCTGCAAAACTGGCACAACATTAATAGCAAAAATGTCCGCCAGACGTCACTAGTGCCACTATGACATGTTGTCGGTGGAGATAGATTGTTTCTTGCAGTACTGGCCCTTTTTAGTTGTGCAGTGAAAGTCGAACCGTATCGATATCAAGTTTCTGTGTAATACCGGCACTTTTGAGTGTTGTGCCACTATAGCAGACAATTTTAGATATTTTCAAACTGTATCAGAATATCAGTGAGAATTTTAAAGTTGTTTCACATTAAATAAAAGGATTAATTCGAGTAGTTAAGAAAAAATAGCCCTGGAAGATGCTTATAATAACCATCATAAGGAGAAAAACTTAAGCCGGGAGCTAAAAACACTTGACAAAGATAATGTAACCAACTTACAAAAACTTGCTTGTTTTGACCTACAAGCTACTCCCCGACACCAAAAGGAGACGTTTCCGCTTTCTATTATAAATCTAAGCTGTCAACATATCATTTCTCTATTATGTGAACTTCAAAAAAAGGGACTGGGAAATGTACACAGCTATGTTTGGCACGAAGGAGAAGGCATTAAAGGTGCCATAGAAATTGGTTAGTGCCTGCTGATGTATTTGGAACAGACATCTGTAAAAATTGCTTCCGACGATTTGAAATTCATATTTTACTAAGACAGTTATTGTGGTGGCCAAGGAAAAAACAAATACCTAATTTCAATGTACCATTGATATCACTAAGAAAAAAACAAGAGACAAAGAAATGGTTTAGAAAGCATGGATATTATAGCAGTAGAAAAGGCTTACACTGGCAGCCTGCCAATAACTGAAAAGAAGAAAACAGACCTTATTAGCCTTTGTGAAGACAGGAGTGTTCCACCAATTCACGCTGATTTCTACCGGTATTATATATGAATATATCCTTTTTTATTTCGTTCTTCTTATAGTTGTTAATAAACAGATTTTTTCATTCAAGTAACTTGTAGTATTCTTTATTGAACCTTTATTTCAATTGATATGAATAACAAAAAAAATGCCAGTTTTGTATTTGCCTTAATTAGTCTTGAAGGGTAAAATATTGATGTGCAATAGTGGCACAACTCAAAATAAGGGTTGAATTTAAGAGGTATGTGTTACAATTCATTAAAGGCTACCTAACCCTCTCCCAAATACACCAAAATTTATTTTTTTCAAAAATCCCAATCCATGTAGTAAAACAAACAAGACAAAATTATTGACGCTCAAACTTTAAACGCCTTTTTTGGCCAATTACCAGTTTTTGTGTTGAGCCACTATTGCATACAGCCGACGATATGATCATCCTCTTTAAATTTTGATCTCGAGTATCTCGTAACATGTAGAAATGTTAAAATGAAAACAAACATTTCTTATTAGCTATACCCTTTTAAATATAGTTCTCTCAGTTCCTACCATTTTAAGTCCATACCTAAGTTAAATTCTTATCGATACTGTGTATATTATATCCTATATTACGGAATGATTTAATCCGTTAATAAGCTATATTGCCAATTTAGTACACAAATTCTTTATTTCTCTTGTTTATATTTCTATTTGTCCGAAGTTTCTTATTTTCCTCAATATTTGTCGAAAATTTCTCCTAAACATGAAGATAAATAAATTTGAAGGCTTGGCGAATACGTCAAGACTGACTCGATGTCTTGTTTCGGGCAATATTCCACTCGGTTTCCCCGACATGAATGCAGGATGAATTGCTACGAAGTATCTGGCACGTTTTGGGGATTTTTCTCCGAAAGAAATAGGAATTATACAGTTAGCTTTAATATGTCTCAGCAGAGATATATTTCACGACACAAACTTGGCGCCGTTATTAGGCCAAGAGAAGATTTGTCTCTTAGTAGTTTCAACAAAATTCTAAAACGTTAGAGGTGGTGTACTTATTATTCTTTTTTGAAATGTGTAAAATTAATAATATCCTAGCTGAGCGCTTTCAGCTTACATAGCTATATTCAGAGCTATGGTATAATAAAATATCTAAGCATATTTAAATAGCTTAATATTTCAAAATTAAGCAACTAATTTTTAAATTAAAAAAATCAATGGGAAAAGCCCAGTAGTTGGCTGTATACCATAGTTTAAGAAACTCATACAGAAGTAAAAACTTCAAGTTGTATATTGGTATAAAATCGTTTATTAAAAAACTTCATAAAATGTCATCCAAATGGATTGCAAAACGTTTTCGTTCTAAATCAGAACAACATCTTCAGTGTCTAGAATGAAGTATTTCCACGTTAGATTAAAGCAAAAAGTTAAAATTGTGACTGTTAGTAAGAAAAACATGTGGAGAATATTTACATTCTGCTTAGTAATTGGAACTAGCACACTATTTAAAGTGGTAACCTCATAATATATGGTTTACATAGTATAGTTTAAGAAAATGTGGTGACTACACGTCGATGTTAGTAGATTAAATTAAATACATGCCCAAAGGGCAACATTTTTCCCTACTCGAAAAATACTTGGTTCTTGCCAGTTCAATGGGCAAAGACCAACTAAGAGAATAGGAAATGGACATTAATTATAACAAGAGTGACATGACAAGACAGGATAAAGCCAATTTTTGGTTAAGAACTTCAAAATTATCCAAATTAAGAACTATCCAAAATTAAAATTACACTTATTGAAGTTCTTAACCAAAAATTGGCTTTATCCTGTCTTGTCATGTCACTCTTTTCATAATGAATGTCCATTTCCTATTTTCTCAGTTGGTCTGTGCCCATTGAACTGGCAAGAACCTAGTATTTTTCGAGCAGGGAAACATGTTGCCCTTTGAGCATGTATTTAATTTAATCTACTAACATCGACTTGTAGTCACCACATTTTCTTAAACTATACTATGTAAACCATATATTATGAGGTTACAACTTTAAATAGTGTGCTAGTTCCAATTACGCAGCAGGATGTAAGTATTCTCCACATGTTTTTCTTGTTAACAGTCACAATTTTAACTTTATGCTTTAATCTAACGAGGAAATACTTCATTCTAGGCACTGAAGATGTTCTGAATTAGAACGAAAACCTTTTGTAATCACTTAAAAATAACTTAAATGGCTACATCACAATCAAACGTTTTTGATCTAATACAGATCCAAGTATAACCCTTGAAGTTAAAGCAAAAATGTTTTTAATTGTTGACTACGGTTGAAAAAACAAGGCTTGGTTATAAGTACAGAATGTTCACATGCTCACAGGTTATACTTATTTTAGGTTCAGCACTGATGATGATGTGTATTAGATCGAAAACGTTCTGCACATGTGATGTAGCCCTTTAAGGGCCTTTATATACCTTTTATAAAGGGTTTTAATTAATTTTTTACTTATTATTATGTGTTAGAGATTGGCTTTATTAAGTTTAATATTATTTAATTATTTCCGAATATTATCGTATCGGGCATATTCTGTTATTTTAACTTTAGGAATATTTATACAAATGTACTCTGGTCTCTAATTTTTATGTGATAAGTACACATATTAATATTTTTAAATACGGAAGTATTTCATTGAATAATACAGTCCGAAGTGTACAAAATCTGGGACACGCAATGTCGCTCTGTATATTTTCCGTAGCTGCTGCAAAAAAATCATTGACTATCTCTAAATTTCCATTCAAAAACATCGTATTACATTGTCTCTTCCAATCTAGATAATGATCATGCTAAAATAACAACTTTATCACCTTCAAAGGTATTAAAATTTTTAGGGGGGTTGTTATAGTGCCGCTTGCCGCCCCCAGGTCACATCCGTATCACCTTGTCCGACCATCTCTCTGGAGCTGTCGCATAAAAAGCCTCCGGGCAGCGGAGGATATTCAAAGGATCGCAGGACGACGGAAAGGCCGTCCTGGGGGTTGTAATTTTATTCGAGAGGGTGGTGGTGGTGTCTTATTATTCGCCGATAATTAATAGCCTCGGTGTCGTAGGCACGAACATACAATTTTGTTTGGCGGTTTATTAATAAAACCGGGATGAGAAGAGATTGCGGAAAAAGGGAGAAGGTACTGGGGTAAAGACTGCATTAAACTTTTTACATTCATTTTAAACAACTATACGAAGTAAACGATAATGGCAAGAAATGTTTGTCCAAAAGGGACATTATTGATAATAAGTAAAGACTTAAAGAGTTGTGCATGAATCGAAACGATAAAAGGTAAACAAAAAAATTTCAGTTGTATTAAAATGCTGAAGAAGCATAGTAACGAGCGCAGCACTAGAAATCTTAGATGGCATATATAGAAATTATGTGTTCATGGGGTGACAGAGGTTATAGATCATAGTCATAAAAATGCATTCTGAAATCTATTGACAAAAATGTCTTAAGAATATTCTGAAGAGTTCAGTTGAACTCTTATGACTAAGGGAGTATAGAATTCCGTTCCAGCATATGGGCGTATACCTGAGTACTATACTTGCCTCAATTGTAGGGTACGGTGCAAGTGTATGGGCTTACAGACTAACAAATAATAAAAATATTGATAAACTAAATAATGCACAAAGAGGTTTCCTTGTTAGAATGACAGGAGCCTTCAGTACTACAGCAACAACAGATTTAACAGTCTTGACTGGTGTAATGCCCATGCACTTGAAAGCACAAAAACGTGCATGTAGATATTGGCAAAGAAAAGAAAATTATGAAAAAATAATACAATTAATGGGAATGAAAATAAAAACAAAAACAGAATTAGAAGAAATATGATATAGAAAATGGCAAAACGAATGAGATAATTCCCCTAAAGCAAGACGTCTCTATCATTTTATTCTAAATTTAAATAATATCTATACCAAATTATTTTAACCCAACAAAAGGATTATTACATTTCCTTGCAGGGCACGGTCCGTACCCTACATACCTGCATAGATTCAATTTAAAAGATGGTGAATACTGTGAATGTGGAGAAATAGGCACACCAGAACACATATTATTTAATTGCGAAAGCCAAACAAATACACATAAATTACAAATAATGAGAAGAGACCTTGTTGGCATAAATATAGAAAACATAATACAAACTGAAGAATTATATTATAATACATTAAATAATATAGCGGACATAATATCAAAGAAACAATTAGAATTATATAATATCAGACGAAGAATAAATCAAGTAATTATCCAACCTATTTGAAATTGAATTAGAAATTATAAAATAAAAAATTTAAATTATATATAAAAATATTGATTAAAATAAATATTTATATAATAAAAAATTAAATATTAAAAATTAATATTAAATATAAAATAAAATAAAATAAATAAAAAATAAAAAATTATTAATAAAAAAAAAATAGCTAAAAACTTGAAATTTTAAAACTCAATGGATATTTTCGGCTAAGGGTCTGAGGCTTACCGAAATACCATTAGGAATATTATACAAACAAGTCAAATAGATCTACACTTACAATTATTTCTGACTATTTTTAGATTATTAGTGCTGGCATTTCTCATCTGAGTATGAGAACTGAAAGCACTATTAAAATTATTTTCACAAAAAAAATAAATATATAAAAAAAAAGTAATTAAAAATTATATTTTGTTTATTAAAATTGTTTAGAATTGTTTATTAAAATTTTTTATTGGAATTATTTATTCGAATTATTTATAATTTGTAATTTTCAGAATTATGTAGTAATATATTAAGGCCATTATTAATTAGGTAAATTAAATTAGAAAATTGTTAAAATAAAAATTATATGTATCATGTACTGTAATCCCATCAGGAAACGACCTGGATTAGTCTCAAGAGGCCAGGTCATTTGTATTTACTATAAATAAATAAATAAATTAAAGTTGAACTCTTAAAAATTATATAAGTATCCCACATCACTGCTCAACTTCCTTCCGGTAAAGATCTTGGTGTATGTTCTTAGAGGAGACTGATTCAGAATCTTTCAGATTATCATGAAGTTAAAATCGAGGCCCTCAAAAAATTGGAAGGAAGTAAGTGTCATGACTCGAGAACATTCTCAATTGGACAGGAATACATAGTGCCAAACAAATATTCCGATTAGCTGAAGACTGATCAACTCGGTAATTGCCAACATTAGGGGATCTAATATTGCATCGAAAGAAGAAAATAAGCCGAATATAATATATTCCTCTGCAGTGGCGCACCTAGAATTTTCCTCTGGGAGGGGTTGGCTTAGGCACCGAATTTTTTTTTTGTACTGTTTGTGAAACACAAGATACATTTTTTTCTACTATTCTTTACATCATCATCATTCTTTTTGCCTTATCCCTATGCGGGGTCGGCTTCCCTAATTGCATTTCTCCACACAATTCTCTCTTCGGTCATATCAATATTAATACCCTTTACCAACATGTCCTGCCTATTCGTCTCCCTCAGGTCTTCTTTGGTCTTCTTCTCCTACTCCTTCCAGGAATCTGCACTTCAGCAATTCTTCACGACTCGACGTTGAACACGACCAAACCATCTTAACCTATGCTCTCATATTTTGGCATCAGTTGGTGCCACACCGAGACTTCCCCTAATATACTCATTTTTAATTTTATCCTTTTTTGTCACTCCACTTATCCATCTGAGCATTCTCATTTCCGCCACGTGGATTCGTTGTTCCTCTTTCTTTTTCACTGCTCAACATTCAGTTCCTTACATCATAACCGGTTTTATGGCTATTTTATAGAATTTTCCCTTCAGCTTCATTGGAATTTTTCTGTCACACAACACACCACTCGCTTCCTTCCACTTCAGCCATCCAGCCCTAATTCTACTGCATGCATGTCCATCTATTTCTTCATTACTCTGTAATACCGATTTCAGGTACCTACTTAAAACTATTGCTTTTCACAATGATTTCACCATCCAAGGATACCATTTTATTTGTAGTAACTCCATCATCTTTAAATGAGCATTCCAAATACACTGTTTTTGTCCTAATAAATTTTAAACCTTTTTCCTCCAAAGCTTGTCTCCAGTGTTCCAGTTTTTGTTCTTTCACTATTAACACAACATTTCCTACTAACACGATATTATCATGGAATGTTACCCTGTAGTTTCGCAGTTATCTGGTCCAAAACTAATGAGAATAAATAAGGACTAAGCACCGAGCCTTGGTGCAATCCTACTTTCACATGAAATTTATCAGTTTCTCCCATACTTGTGCTAACAATAGTCGTTACTTCCTCATACATATCTCTCACAATCTTTACATATTCACCAGGGACTCCTTTCTTATTGAGTGCCCACCACAGAATCTGTCGAGGAACTCTGTCATATTCTTTTTCAAGATCAATGAATATCATATGAGCGTTTATTTCTTAACTCCTGTATTTTTCCATCAACTGTCTTATAATGAAAATTACATCTCTTGTTGATCTGCCCTGCATAAAGCCAAATTGATTATCGGATATTTCGGTTTCTTCACGTATCCGTCTATCAATTATTCTCTCCCATATTTTCATGGAAGCAGTTTTATACCCTTGTAGTTTGTAGATTTTTGTAAATCTCCCTTGTTTTTGTAGAAAGGTACTAGTATACAGTATACTACTTCTCCATTCGTCTGGCATTTGTCCAACTTCCAGAATTCTATTAAATAAACCTGTTAGCCAACTTGTTTCTGTCTCTCCCAATGTTCTCCATACTTTCCCAGGAATATCATCTGGTGCGACTGCTTTTCCTTTCTTTATTTTTTAAAGCGCTTGAGCCACTTCCTCGTTTGTTATTTTAGTGATTTGTTATTTTTGCTATTTGTTTGTTATTTCTATTATTTTTACATATATTTCTATATGCTCCGGGAGGGGGTTTAACCCCCAAAACCCCCCTGGGTGCGCCACTGTTCCTCTGACAAGGTCTTCTGCTTATCCCATATCTTCCTTTTGACTACACACTGCAGATTCACATTTTTAATTTATTCAATTTTGCACAAATGTAAAGATCAGAAACGATAAGGAGAGATGACGCTGAAAATGTGGATGAATGTCCACTATTTAGGAGTTATAATGAAGTTATAACAAAAAAATCTTTATTTTTCCAACCAACATTTACCTGCCTTAATTCTATTACGCTGTGAGACTGTTTTGCATTCCATTCTCACCCCTATCATAAGCTACATCATCATATCTATCCACAATCGCTGATTTTGACACTTAACCCTCCCACTTCGTCGTCATGTTTACCGTTTCTGCCGAAATTTGATCATAAAGATATACACAAAATAACCTGGATCTCTCCTGATGGAAAAACGAGAAACCAAATAGACCATGTCCTCATTGAAAGAAAACACAACAAATCTGTGACTGATTGTAGAAGTTACAGAGGAGCAGACGCGGATAGCGATCATATATTGACAATAGTCAAACTTAAGCAAGAAATTCCCAAGCTAACAAGAAAAGGAACACAACGGAAAAAATACCAATTAGAGCGACTCCAAGATAAAGAGGTAGCAAAAAGAACCGAGGAAGAGATAAACAAGAGATTGGAAAGAATCACGACCGGGAACCTAGAAGAGGAATGGGAACAAATACAAGCAGCTGTGATAGAAGCGGCAGACCTTAGCATTGGGAAAGCAGAAAAAGAAAATAGAGAACAATGGTTTGATGAGGACTGCAAAAGAATTCTAGAGCAGAGAAACAACGCAAAAATGGAAAATATTAGAAACAACACAGAAAAAAGTAACGAGTATTATAAAGAAAAGAGAAGAGAAGCTAAGCGATTATGTAGGCAAAAGAAGAGAAAAGCACTGGACAAGCAACTAGAAATAATAGAAGAAAACTATGTCCAAAAAGAAGTTAAAATTTTTTATCAAGGAGTAAAAAAACACGAGGGACTCAAAATAAATGCATAATGTTTTGCAGAAATAAAGATGGTATGTTGTTGGGAGACAAGACAGAAAAATTGAATAGATGGGCAGAATACTTCGGAGAATTATTAAACGATAAAGCCCAAACAGAAACAGAAATGCAACAGCGAGGGCAAGAAATCGAACAACAACAAATACAAGAAGCGGAACCACAACAAACACAAGCACCGACAGAAAGGGAGATAATAACAGTAATAAAGGACCTAAAAAATAATAAAAGTGCCGGAGAAAGCGGAGTTCCAGCAGGGATATTAAAGGTAGGAGGAAATATACTGCAGCAAAAAATAGCTGGACTTATAAAGAAAATATGGGACAACGAAAAAATGCCGGAGCAATGGAACACAGCACTCATCTGCCCAATTCACAAGAAAGGTGATAAGACCATATGTGAAAATTACAGAGGAATCGCACTGTTAGAAGTGGTGTATAAGGTATTAGCCAAAATTATAAGAACTAGATTGAAAGCTTACGAATCAGAGATAATAGGAGAATACCAGGCTGGTTTCAGACAGGAAAGAGCACTGAAAAAAATATTGTACATAGTACCAATGAACGCCAATCATTGACTTTTTTTACATCGATTCAATGAAAATTTCGTTAATACTATAAACACGTAGTCATTAAGTAATGACCATATTCATTATTACAATGTAATTCTATTCATTAAAAAATAATTAATAGAATCATTCATCCAATGGATCGTTATATCTATCCAATGACTTTTTTCACCATTCTAATAATTTGTTCATTATATATATGAAACTATACATCAGAATTATGCCGTTAAATTAATGAATATAAAACGTTGCACTAATGTACAGTGTTCTTTAAATTACGAACTCGTTTATTGAATCAATGTTTTCGTAACATTAAATCAATATTTTCGACTTTGATTAATAACTCTATACATTGTTTTGGTGTAACGCAATCATTGTATTAATGTAATATACCTGAATCAATGATCAATACATTGTAGCAATGTTCTTGTACATAAACTGATACATTTCTTAAAACTCTATAAGTGTTTTTATTGGTGTAAAAAAATCACGTGACAGCAGTTGCGGCCTCCTAGCAGACAGTCACCCTGCAGACTCTGAGGAGCGGTGTTTGGCACTAGTGATTTGGTTGATTTTTCAAAAGTATGTATTTACATATATTTTTAACTATTTATAAATTATTTTGTTGGATTTCTATAAAAAAGTTGTACTTCTATTTCCACTTTTACAGATTGATATGGACTTTGGAGTGGCATTTGGAAATGGAAATTGACTTTTTGATGGATGGGACAGCAATTTCGAAAGAGTTATCTCCTTTCTTCGGTGTGAAAGTCATATCAAGGATAAAACAAATAAATTTTTATTTGAAAAGATCACCCATGAAGACATTACGGAATATAAGTACCAATTTCATTATTCAATCCTGCATATCTAGTATTAATTAATTTTTGTTAAATAGTAATTTATAGTAATTTGTAATAGAAGAATCAATTTCTGTTATATTTAGTTACTCAGTTTTTTCCAAATTACATTATAAAATGTTGTTTGTGTTAATTAAAAATATATGTTTTTTTTTCTTTAAACTTTTAGATACTTAACATTAGTTTGAAAATCGGCAAAAAATCGTTGCTTCAACCTATATTTGTAATATTGATGTAGATATTACGTCGTCATTTTGTTTACTTATTAACTATTTGTATGATATAATGAAAAAAACATTGATTCAAAAACGGGGAGCACTAATTTTCGTCCAAAGATCGGTATCGTTGGGCCAATGTAAGTAGATACATTGACTAATGCTCAAAAACATTAACTTCTATGAATAAGTACGTTCATTCAATGTACTTTCTAGTTAAGAATTAATGTACCGATACATTGATTCAATGTACCGATCCATTGATTCGATGTCCCGATACATTGATTCAATGTACCGATACATTGATTCTTAACTAGAAAGTATATTGAATGAACGTACTAATTCATAAAAATTAATGTTTTTGAGCATTAGTTAATGTATCTACTTACATTGGACCAATGATACTGACCTTTGGACGAAAATTAGTGCTCCTCGTTTTTGAATCAATGTTTTTTTCATTATATTTACGTACTTTTTTGGTACAGTGAGGAACAACCGAGCAAATTTTTTTGCTTAAGTTATTGCAAAACAATAGTTATGAACAAAATCTAGGATTACATATGCTCTTTATCGATTTTAAACAGGCTTACGACTCAATCTCACGAAACGGGCTATACGAAGCAATGAGAGCACTAGGAATATCAGAGAAACTGATACGATTAGTTAAAATGACGTTAACCAACACAGTCATTAAAGTCATGATAGAAGGCAGTTTTTCAAATCAGTTTAACGTCAACAGAGGATTAAAACAAGGGGACCCCCTGTCAACAGACTTATTCAATCTAGTACTAGAAAATATAATTAGAGGAGCCAATATCCAGACAAGCGGCACGATTCTTAACAGAAGACAACAGTGTATAGGTTTTGCAGATGACTTGGTGTTTCTGACGCGTTCAAGAATAGAACTTCAAAAAATGTTCAAGCAATTTGAAGAAGAAGCAAAAAAATATGGCCTGACTATAAACCAAGGAAAAACCAAGTATATGGAAATGAGAGGAGAAAATGCTGAAGAAAATAAGTGGATTACTCTAAGGACAAATGACAAAGATTATAAATTTGAGAAGGTAACTGAATTTGAGTACCTTGGAGTCACAGTTACAAATAGAGGAGACGAAGAGAGAGAGATAGATAAACGGTTGTTAAAAGGTAGCAAAGCAGTAGGTTCATTAAACGCACTGTTGAAGGTAAAAAACGTGTCCAGGGCAGCCAAGATCCGAGAGTATGAAGCAATAGTGAGACCAACGGTGCTGTATGCATGTGAAACTTGGACAATGAACCAGAAAGTAGACAAGAAGCTAGAGATTTGGGAGAGAAAAATATTGAGAAAAGTTTTTGGTGGTATAAAGGAGGATAACGGGGAATGGCGCAGAAGAACAAACCAGGAGCTAATGGAGATGTATAAGAAACCTAAAATAACTCAGAAAATCAAGGCACAGAGAGTTAGATGGTTGGGCCATGTTTTACGAATGCCACAAGAAAGAAACGTCCTAAGAGTTTTATCAGCAGGAGAACAAGGGAAGAAAAGAAGAGGGAGACCACGAAGGAAGTGGTTTGATGCCGTCCGGACTGACCTAGAAGAAATGGGTACAAGAGACTGGAGAGAACAAGTACAGGACCGCAAAAAGTGGAAGAAATTAGTCAAGACTATCGAAGCCAAGGGCCTCTAAGACCTGTAGGGCTGTTATATATATATAATGAAGTTATAACAAAAAAATCTTTATTTTTCCAACCAACATTCACCTGCCTTGATACTATTACGCTGTGAGACTGTTTTGCATTCCATTCTCACCCCTATCATAAGCTACATCATCATATCTATCCACAATCGCTGATTTTGACACTTAACCCTCCCACTTCGTCGCCATGTTTACCGTCTCTGCCGAAATAATTCCTCAAATTTACCGCTATGGGGTTTGTTAAGGGTTAAGCACATACGGCAAGAGACAAACATCGCGCCATCCCTTGTCGTGTCGATATCATCTCGGGTAATTCGACGGGGTCTTTATCACGCCGATCTTCATTTGTCATACGCATTAAGATGTAATTAATAACTCTCTATAGTAAACGGGTAACTTGATCTTTTTCGAGATGATAACCGTTACGTGGTATGGAATATGGTCGCGGTTGGAATTTTAACTAGGGCGGAGAATGAGGGAGAACTTGGGGTAGACGAGAGTTTAAAAGAAACTATTTTTCATATATTTTTCTAAATGCGGATGGGCATGCAAAATATCACATTTTGTTCTTTATTTTGTGGCAGCTCTTCTTTTTGTTTGTTATTGATTGGTTCATTTTAACTGTTTGACAAATTAGATAGAATTAAAATGACAAAGAGTAAACAATATGTATTGGAAAAAACATATTGCAATTAAATTTTAAGTAATCAATTCGATAGGATATCTTTAATATAAGAAAACTTTGCAATGGACAAAAAGAAGAGAGAATTGTGTTTTTAAAAATCAACGGAGTCCTTCCAAAGAAAACGTTAAATACAATGAAAAGATTCATCGATCGTTGTTTTGAGAACTAAAGACCAAAACATAATTCATGAAGAAGTTTTCTGGAAAATTTTAAGTCAAAATATGCAATACAAAAAAAGCTATGTGACTTTATAGACGAGCGGCACACCACAAAAAACGCTTATTTCTCGAGATACTGAGTGGTGTGATGATCACGGTATGGTGAATGGCTAAGAAAACGAAAATTAGATTTATTTTGAATTTTACGTAAGTGGACAGTGGCAAAATTGCAATTTTACCCTAACAATTAAAAAAAAATGAAATCATATTTTTTGCGTTTAATAACTCTGTTTCGTTTTAATATTTTTTTCTAAATTTTTTATAGTATATACCGTTTACCTTTCTGAAGACAATGATACCTGTTTTAATCTTTCTGCCTCATTATAATAAAAGTTATGAATTGTTTAAAGTGAAAGTTGAGTAACAAAATTTGAAATTTAACTTTTTAATCAAGTTTATGTTAAAATATAGGGTGCAAAAAATAAAAATTTTTATAGAAAAAAAAAATAATGCAACTTTTAATTTTAAGAAAAACGTGATTTCATTTTTTTTATTTTTATTGTAAAATCGTGATTTTGACCATGTTCCTCCACCTAAAATTCAAAATAACCTTATTTTCGTTTTCAGCACCATCAAAAATATAAAGTAAGACCAAAATTAGCCATTCACCACACTGTGGTCAGTATCTCGAGAAATAAGCGTTTTTTTGGAAGAGTACCACTCGTCTATAAAGTCACATAACTTTTTTCTTATTACATATTTTGACTAGAAATTTTGCAGAAAACTTCTTCATGAATTAGGTATATTTTATTGCTGTGCTAGTAAAAATTATAAACTAGACAGTTTATTACTCAACTTTTTTAAATAAACATCAAACTAACGAAATTTGAAGACAAAATGTTAACAATTAACAACCCCTCTTTTAATTTGTGTAAACATTCTGGACAAATTTCGTTGTCATCTAAATACTCGAAGGATAATACAATAAAATATTCAAAAGGAAATATTAACTGCGACCAAAGATACAGCGAGGTAAATATGAAAAATCATCAAAATTTATTTTTCGCATTTTTGCATAAAATTTTATTTTTGAACATGTTCCACCAATTCTAGATAAAAATAAACTTCATATTCGGATTCACCGACTTCTAGGATATAAAGAATGACTAAAACTTGCCATTCACCTATCATGGTCGCTTTTTCGATTTTTAAGGCCTTGTTCATATAGGGCGGTTTGCCAACGTCGACGCCACAGTTTACCTGTTTTGCCCCTGTTTATCTTGGTGACTTCAAAGGCGGCATTAGGGTGAGATCAAGTAAAACAGGGGGAAAACAGGTAAATCGCGGCGTCGACGTTGGCAAACCGCCTGCATATAAACAAGCGGTAAGCCTCACATTAGGGGTGCACCTCTCGCGGCTCGCCTATTAAAATAAAAGATGTATATCAAAACCATATTCAAAATACCAAATATCATTAATATCACAAAATAATTAAATAATGTAATCAAATAAAGTAATTAAATATTATATTAATTATCAATAAAGTTGTTGGTTATTAGCAGGTATTGAACGAAACGAGTAATAAAATCAAAACAAACAATAAACTATTACAATACCTACCAGCTTTGCTATGCCTTCGAATAGCTTCTACTGATAGAAATGAATGGAAATTCTCATAGGTGCAATAAACATAATAATAAGACACACATATTCAAAGTGGTTGGTGGTTAAATAGCTCAAAAAACGAAACAAAGGAAACAATGTATAAATAATATAGGTAACAACAAAATATAACGTAAAAATACTAGGTATGTACTTACAATCGGGACATCATCGACGAAGTCACTATTTTTCGTCTTTACGCGGGAGTCGTCTGAATGCTTCTTATCGATGTCGAAGGGAGAACAGAGTTCCTGTTTTCACGTGATTAGACCTTTTGCCAGCGGCCCAGATGTGCATTCGAAAATATGCAAGCGAGGAACCACGTGCGTCGACAAGGGTAAAAAAAGGGACATGACTTCGAAATATTTACACAACAAATCAATTGTATGGAATTTCCAACAAAAGTTATATCATAAACAACATAAGAACAGTCTTACTAATCTAAAGCCGACCACTTTATGTGCCGGCTATGTTTGTGTGCAAGTCTTAAGGGTCGTTTACACGCTACGTCTTATTGTACGTTTTGTGTGATAGGATTTGTCCTATCACACAAAACGTACAATAAGACGTAGCGTGAAAACAGCAAAACGTACGTTTCGTCGAATCGAAAAAATTAAATCCGCTTATTCACAAAACGTACGTTTTGTCATACGTTTTGCATGACACACAAAACGTACAATAAGACGTAGCGTGAAAACGAGCCTTTACTGCGATTAGTTACATAAAAGTCCTTTTTGCTCCAATATACCGGTCTTCCAAAACTTCTACGCCATTGGAGGAAAGATATTTGAAGTGTGACAGAGAATTCAAGTAGCAAGGGTTCTCCATTACCTGTAAGAGCCTCCTGTGTTTCGATATAGAATAACCGGTATCCAACTATATCGCTTACAAAAGACATTACTTTCGGATTTCTTTATGTATTTTTTTTTAGATATAAAATATGTTACATTAGAAAGCATGGTTAATATTTCATATAATTATGTTCAGGATCTTATTCATTTTTCTTCTTTAAACCTTTGTATGACTAATCGACTGCCTACGGTTTATCCTTTAGACTAGACTAGAGAAATCGTTCTTTTAATAATGCCAAGTAGAGTAAAACACATTTATCTGAAACAGTCAGCAAGAAAACGAGAGAGAGGGTCGGTGATGCGGCGTTCTTATTTTTCTTAAGGTTTCATCTTCTATCGAAAGTTGGATATCAACAGCAATTTTTACCTTACTCACTATATAGTTGGTTAGGGCTCAGAAGAATAAAACTAAGAGGATGAAAACTAAGAAGACGAAAGGAAATCCCTTACCTATAGATAAACTCTACCTTCGTTGGATATCCGATACCAAATTGTAATAACATTAATTTATTCCATATTGCTATACGGAGTGGAAACATGGACTCTAGGAATTACAAGTATGAGGCATATAGAAGCCTTTGAGATGTGGGTTTTTCGAAGGATGCTGAAGATCTCTTGGACAGAGCACGTGACCAACAACAAGGTGCTGAGAAAAATGGAGACTGATAGTCCGTTCTTTAACGGTAAAATATTGCAAAACCTCTAAATTTTAAAGAACCGCTTGGATTGACATGAAATTTGGCATACACATAGCTAACAAGTCAAAAGAAAAGTGATATTGTGCCGATATGTGCTTTTGCCCCGGGGGTGGTTTTCACCCCCTCTTGGGGGTGAAAAAATATTCGTCCAAATTAAGTCAGAAAATGGAAATACTGGCTAATTTTAAGTAACTTTTGTTCTGTAGAGTTTTTTCACTAAGTCAATACTTTTCGAGTTATTTGGCAGTGAATATGTTCATTTTTTCAACAAAATAACCACGCTTTTAGACGGTTTTTCGAAAATAACTCAAAAAGTAAGTATTTTGTCGAAAAAACATTCTTAGCAAAAATATAGCCTGTAAAAAACTAAAAAAAATGGTGTATATATCACGTCTCTATACCTCGTAGAAGCAGAGTTATAGCTAATGAAAAATAGGTTCATATTCGTCAAATTCCAAATGGAATACTTTAACGTGAAATAACCAAAAATGAAGCACATTTCGGGGAAAACTCATTACAACTTATTTAAAGTGTTTAAAAAAAGCTTCATTTTTGTTTTATAAAAAAAATTTCTAGCATCAAAAGTAAACAAGTTACGCTCAAAATAAAGTTAGTCCCTTTTTGTTTTGGTAAAAAAATCGAGAAAATCATCCCCTAATTAGTATCTTCAATGAACTTAATCGTTACGACTTCACAAGTTTCTTGACTCGTGTATGTATTGTTTATATGATCTGTAAGTTTCATCGGTTCAAAGTCCTTATTATTGAAAAGGCTGTAGTTAAAAGGGGTTGAACGAGTCACTGTTCACGAATGTATGCAAATTTAGAAACACCAAATCTTAATCAATTTTTGTCTAACAGAAAAACAAAAAAATACATGATATTCAGAAAAGCAATGCTGACTTTTTTTGTTTTTCGAGATTTTTGGTATCTCTAACAATTTTTAAGTTATTTTGAAATAAAGCATATTTTTCAAAATTAAAATTTTTAAAAATTTTATTTTGAAACCAAATTTTTTCAATAATAAGCTCTTTGAATCGATGAAACTTACAGATCATATAAACACAACATAAGTAAAATAATTTGTGAAGCGGTAACGATTAATTTCATTTTAATTTGCTAATTAGGGGGTGGTCTTCCCGATTTTTTCTGCCAAAACAAAAGGGACCAACTTTATTTTGAGCGTAACTTGCTTAAATCTATTGCTAGAAACTTTTTGTAAAAACAGAAATAAATCTTTTTTTAAACACTTTAAAAAGGTTATAATGGGTTTTCCCCAAAAAGTGCTTAATTTTTTGGATATTTCACGTCGAAATATTATATTTGAAATTTGGTGAATATGAATCTATTTTTCATTGGCTATAACTCTGGTTCTACGAGATCCAGAGACCTAACGCGTACACCAACCATTCTTTTTTACTTTTTTATAGGCTATATTTTTGCTAAGAACGTTTCTTTCGACAAAATACTTACTTTTTGAGTTATTTGCGAAAAACCGTCAAAAAATGTGGTTATTTTGTTGAAAAATGAACATATTCACTCGCAAATAACTAGAAAAGTGTTGACTTGGCGAAAAAGCTCTATAGAACAAAAGTTACTTAAAATTAATCAGTTTACCCATTTCCGGACTTATTTTGGACATATATTTTTTCACCCCCATGAGGGGGTGAAAACCACCCCCAGGGCAAAAGCACACATCGGCACAATATCACTTTTTTTCTTTGACATGTAAGCTATACGTACGCCAAATTTCATGTCAATCCAAGCGGCTCTTTAAAATTTAGAGCAAACACCGTGAAAAAAATGTACTATGAGAGAAAATTCCTAAATATTGTAACAAACAGAAAAACGAATTATCTAGGATATACAGAGGAGAAAGGTGCAACTTTTTACGACTCATAATGGTAGGGAAAATGGAAGGAAGAAGAAGTTCAGAGAAGAAGAAAATGTTCCTGGCTGAAGAATGTAAGAGACTGGACAGGCATGGACACACATTCGATACTACGAATTGATCAAGATAGAGAGCAATTTGCTGTAGTTATAGCCAACTTTCAGTAATGGAGACAGTGTTGCCAACCGCATTTCTCTAGATTATCCGATGATCGCTCGAAAAAGATCATATTTGTCACGAAAAGATACGCTCATAGGCGTCACCAGGGGGTTTGGGGGTTATAACCCCCCCCATTAAACATGTACGTAATCCAAAACACACAAAAAACACAATATAATAAAATACCAAATTCTTATTTTTTATTTTGCCATGTTACATTGTAGCATTTTTTTTAAGGTGTAAATTTTGCCCAGCCTGTATTACCGACACCATCTTTTATCGCCAATAAAGCCCTAGTTGTAGATGTATTTAAGAGGTTTCTTTTATCTTTTTTTTTATATTAAATACATTACTGAAAAAATGAAACTAAATCGTGCAGTAGCTAACATAAGTTTAAAGACTAAAAGCCCATAAATAAAATCGGATGGCAGAATTCCTGTTTTTGAAATTTGAATTGGATCAGTATGTCTTAAGTGGAAACATTTGTGCATTCAAATTCTAATCAAAACAATTAGCACATGTCCCTTTTGCCCCTTCTTATCTAGATAATTACCATGAAAAGTATCGGATGTCCAATAAGATTCATCCAATATATAGGCTATTTATAGAAATTTGGGTGGAAACAAAGAAAATTAATGTGTTGTTGCGAATATATGAATGAGAAGCGAATTTTTTTAAGTTTATTTTTGTTATTAGTCTGTTGTAGTATATTAGTAGATACACTGAAAAATATTCGCAAATATCCGATTTATTTAAAGATCCGAAGAAGATACGACCACTCTCAAAAAGATACGCAATTCGGATAATTATACGCCGATTGGCAACACTGAATGGAGAAAGCACCTTAAGAAGAAAAATATAAATATACAATCAATTTATAGTGTCTTATAGAAAATTCAACAAATAACTATTATTTCACTAATTACGAAGTGATCTGGTAACGTTGCAAACTATCTAAAATTGTGTCTAATTTTAACTAAATAGACCTTTACGCTTCCCCTACTCTCATAGAATTTACTATTTTGCTCCCCGATTTTCGAGTAGAATGACCTTGAAGGTTTCAGTTATTTGTGTCCACTTATAAACTTTTTCTGTCGACCACTAATGCGAAAGACGTTAAAGCTGACAACGTGACAACCTTTTTAGAAACAACGACTACATTTGGTGATGTTTGTTGAAATTTTTATTTCTCGATAAATTCCACAAATTCCGTCTCCTTCTTCTATTTTTCTCCCCTTTTATTGTCGCTAAAGTCGCTATCGCGAAGCATAACACAAAATCGATATTCGATACATCTTTTATAACGTAGATAAATGTTTTGTATCAAAATAAATGTTTCTCGAATGATAAATATAACAACGAGCGTACGTGAAAATCAAAATAGCTTGGTGATAGTACAGGGTGGTGTTTATTAACCATAGGTTAATAAACGCGAATATTTCGCAAAATTTACATCGGATGGAAAAACATAAAAAGACGCTCAATATTTTTCAAAAATCCAGACCACTTTCTATGTGAGAGGCGTGGGCCAAATTTCAAATCTTAAATGCAGTGGCGGCCGGTGAGGTAGTGCCATGGAGCCATGACACTACCTTATTTTTATGCAGAAACATATTTTTTTATCTTTAAACCATTTTAATGCCCGTTCATTTTTTGTGCGTATTTCTTTTCTCTTTATAAATTATATAAAATCTGGCAACTGTGCAGTGTAGTACAACCCTCGCCACTCACAGCGGACGGGATGATCGCATCGTGCCAAAAGCTTAGATGGCTCGGCTGAAAAGAGAAATATTTTACGGGCATTCTCTGTAAGTGACAGGGATAGAGCTATATTGCACTTTAATACACGTTTAAATGAGACTATTCGTGCCTGGCTCGACAAGGAAGATCTAATATTTTTTACTGTGATCATCATAGTGAATAGTGGATCCTAGATCCAAAAAGATTCTCGTAAGGGTAGTACATTATATTTTCGAGTTTTTTTACGCGCTCGCTCACTCGTTTTTGTATTTATAATTATTACATTTTTAATGATTAAACTTTTTATTATAAACTATTATATTTTTAAGTAATTTAAAATTTTTTGATTTTTAATAAAACCCGAGTTAAATTCAGCTTATCGTGATAGTCTAATTAAACACAATGAACAAGAAGTGGATAAAGAATCGATATGTTTTGAACCAAATTAAAAATTATATCTATATGGTTTTGGAAAGAAATTGAAAATTATCTTTGTGTTGCAGTGATTGCCGATGAAACGACAGACGTCGCGTCGCTGGTGAATTTCAGTTAGTTATACTTTTCCGATATTTGTGTAAAGGGCGATAAGTTGAGAGATTTTGGAGATTTTACTAGTTGGACGGACATGATGTCAAATCAATTACTGAATGCATTTTAAATGTTTAAATTTCTTGACACCCAAGAAATGGTATATACCTACAGACATAATGTAAAAGTATCCGTACCTATTTTTTTAAATTTCTATTTTATACCTTTTTTGACAATATCGTGAACCCGTCACTAAAAATTTAGGCAGCTGCCCGAATTCTGGCACTACCTACTTAAAGTGATACGAGCCGCCACTGCTTAAATGGAAACCCCAATTTTTTATTGCAAAATTGGACTTTTCAGGAAAAAATAAGCAACTTTTTGTCGAAACTTTTTTGTCGGATTGGTAAACGATATTGCTATAATCGGAAAAAACCATTTATTCTGATACCTTAAGAAAATTATGGAAACTATCTAATATCTCATATATTATCTCATTATATGATCTCTCCTCTTTTACGTTTTCATGGCTGATTCCACCTAAATATTCTCCTGGATCATCTACTTTCATCCGTACCATTGACCAAACGACTTGAGACTCTTCCTTTCTATTCTATGTACGTATTTACGTATTTAACCCTTAACGTATTTAACCCTTAACTACTGACGTGGATGTTTCTGGACGTAGACACTGACATGCGGTGTGTCATACCGTTGCCTATTCCCCTTCTTTTTTTTCAATATGAAATTGTCCTATATCACTGTATTACCAGAGAACGGCAGTTCTCGCCAGTGGCGCACACCCAAACCCCCCTACATGCGACACTATATGTATATACACGAAATTTTCGACTTTCTAAATCTAACTGAATTGAAAATTGGGCCAACTCCCATCTTAAAGTTCAGGAAAAGACTCACCCATTCATATGTCAACCATCCATTTTGGTCCAAGGGTGTGGATTTTACGGCCCTTCCTATTTAGGGTCTGGTTTTCGTTCTCGTTCCCAAAACTCACAAAAACTTCAATAATTTAAGTCCGGCCTTTGCGGCTTCTGATAGTACTGATCATTACCTTTCCAACGCATGTTTAATTTTGAAAATCGGTTATATACTATTCAAAAGTTACCGAGCTCAGAAGTATGACTCAATTTTTATTTAAAAAGGGAAAATGTTTGTGGATATGTATGTATGTGTGTGGAAAAGTTAAACCGATTTGATTTTTTTTATGTGTTTGAAGAGGGGATTAGGGCTGATTCAGAACCGGTGTAGTTTGTGACTTTTGACGACCCATAAGCCAGCTATAGGACTTGGTAAGTACAAAACGGCATATTTTTGGGGGTATATATCTTCGGATCAAGAAGAGATAGGAGAACCGCAAATACACCAAATCAATAGTGTTGAGCTAAGCTTTTAAATGGTGGTTAAGCCGTCAGGATCAGACATACACACGGCTCAGTATAGCCGAAGAACTGAAAAACTAAACTTTGAAAATTTTAGTTTTTCGGCAATTACTCAAAATTTCAACCTACGAATTGCGCCAATAACTGAGCTTTTGTAGAAGGACTTTAGACGAATCTAACGGTGTATACCTCATATCCGGGAAAATTCGAATTTTTAAGTTATTGGTTTCATAGGTATGATCAAATCTATTTCTTATGGGAGACACGGTTTCTCAAGTTCAATAATTCCTGTAATAGCTTCAGTTATCATACTTGACCTTAAATCTATCAGATACTACTGGTCAATACGTTTCAAACTCATGTTTACTGATCAAAATCGGTTAAGCGGTTTAGAAGTTATTAAGCTACAAAAGTATAATCCAATTAACGATTATTCCCGAAATGGTTTATGTAGTTGTAGTGGTTACGACGCTAAATTTGATCTGGCAACGGGCAATCCGACTTCATTTTTACCGGCATCTCCGGTACATTACCGGTGTAATAGAGGAACATTGCATTCAACTTCATACATTTAATTTATAAATAACTTTGAAAAACTCCTGATACAAGAATAAAAAACCGCTAAACGCCGTAAAAATGAGTGGCGCATACAATATTCCAGCTACAAAAGATCTGATATGAATATTACGTGGCGCTAAATAGTTATTTTCCTAACAAGTGCAGAAAGTCATTCTTTTTACGCACGCGACTGCAGTTTGCCGAACGACGCGAAGCGGGAGTTCGGCAAGCAGTCGAGTGCGGAAAAGAGACTTTCTGCAAGAGTTAGGAACAATATTTTTTCTAAAAGTCTTTAAAAAATTACCAAATCTTAATCAATTAATTTAATTAATATGATTATTTCATTCATACGAGATTCTGACCAATAGAAAGCTACAGACATGCAAATTAAGGTGATAATTTTCGATAATCTCCCGTCGTTAAGCATATTACGTCAGATGCCCTTCGTTGCTACGAAAAAATACATTCAGTGACATTAAGAGGAAACAGTAGCGATCAACAGATAGCGAAAACGCGTTCCAAGATTGCGGCTGTAATTTTGAATATGTTTTCGAGATATTTGGCACACGTATTCGTAATATAATAAAGAATGGCGGTACAGAGCCCAATTTGAAAAATATATTAATATGTGGAAATTATTCTGTAATTAAATACAATATTAAAAAAACGAGCCTGTACCGCCATTAAGAAAAACAAAAAAATACACTTTCTTCAAATAAACTTTTTTATCCGATGCCTAGATTTTGTGTCATTTTGGAACTACTAATGAAATAAAAAATTTTAGTAGTTCCAAAATGACACAAAATCTAGGCATCGGATAAAAAAGTTTATTTGAAGAAAGTGTATTTTTTTGTTCTTCTTAATGGCGGTACAGGCTCGTTTTTTAAATATTATATTTAATTACAGAGTTATTTCCACATATTAATATATTTTTCAAATTGGGCTCTGTACCGCCATTCTTTATTATATTACGAATACGTGTGCCAAATATCTCGAAAAAATATTCAAAATTACAGCCGCAATCTTGTAACGCGTTTTTGCTACCTGTTGATCGCTACTGTATCACCTTAATGACAAATGTTTTAAAAATTATAAAAGTGATGACTTTCAACCGTCAAATACATATTTATGACAACTGTGTGTTTAATTTCACTAATTGGTACTTACATATATAAATTACAATAAGATTTTGGTTTTGAACAGGTTTATTTATGAAATAATCGCAACAAATTATTGCACTCGAACTCTAAAATTAATATAGAATTTTTGCCCTCGTGACACTTTGACATAATTTCACTCGCCTTCGGCTCGTGAAATTAAAACTGCCAAAGTGACACTCAGGAAAAATTCAATAATTTTAGAGCTCTTGTGCAATTACTACTGAAAATACTTACACAAATTAATTCTTTGACAAGGTTGTCAAAACCAAACTTTCAATATAATTAGTTAGCATGACGACGATCTTGGTTTCCATGACGATGATTTAAAACGACTGTTATTAGGTTTGTTCTAGCAAACAGTCAAACTAGTCAGAAACCGTCAACAAACTGTTGGTCAGTAAGAGAACATTATAGCGTTACCAGTGGTATCCTCTCTACTCGCGCTGGTCCGCTATTCGCTGATGGTTTCAAACTCTTTGAAACTGATGCTAGAACAAACCTATTGTCTACCGATTTGACTTTCGAATATTATGTCAAAATAATTTTATTTCATCGAATTGTCGCGTTAATTTCATTAAAACAGGAACACAATAAGATATATTTGAAATAAATTAGTAAATAATATCTAAATATTAGTTTATTGCATGTATTATAATTACTTTAAGGCCATATTAACATATCTAAATTAACACGCGTGCGGAAAAGTAAAAACCGCGTGCGGAAAAGTAACACGCGTGCGGAACAGTAACACGCGTGCGGAAAAGTGAAACTTTCTAAACTAAAATGCGTGCGCGAAAGTAGACATTTTTGCACGCTCGTAGAAAAATGTATTTTCATTTTGATGCAAAACAAAGTTCTAGTTTTATTTTAAAAGATTTTTCCATAATATTTGCTAAATTTGAAGTAACCGCTCCACAAGAGTTTCAAAATTCAAACTGTATCAAAGTTACTCTTTTGTGGCGCGTTTTACTTCAATTTTAGCAAATATTATGGAAAAATCTTTTAAAATAAAACTAGAAATTTATTTGGCATCAAAATGAAAATACATTTTCGCGCCACGTAATATTCATATCTGGAATATGTAGTTGGAATATTGTATGCACCACTCATTTTTACGGCGTTTAGCGTTTTTTTATTCTCGTTTGTTTTTTACATCAAGTATGAAATAATTCTTCAGACTGATGTAGAATAAAATAATATTCCAAATAAAATAAACTTTATTTTTTCAAGAAAATTATGAATGCGTGCATAATATTAAAGGTGGAGGTTCTTACAAAATCTTCTATAAACTGAACTAGAAAAAAATTTATGTATTGATACTACTTATAGTAAAATAGTGCTTCTACTTAAAATTAGAACAACTGGCTGAACTTGCTGCCATACTAATAGCGAAATAATACACTGGACTGCTTTTAACTACAGAAACGTAATCACTGACGTGCGGTACGTGATACCTCAAGAAAACTGTACGTCAACGTAGCTAAAAGACTTATTACAGTATAACTGCAGCAGTTGAGAGCAGGTGCAATTATACACCACTTGAAGTTACACATATGGTGCTCTAGAAATCTTTTATGAAACACCTTTTACAACAAAATATATTTTCGGCTAGGTATGACATACCCTATGTCAGTGGTTAAGGGATAAATTTCACACTTCACTTCCATACGTTAGTTACTACAGACTCCACAAATGCTCTTTCAATCCTAATCTCTGTTTTCTCTGTTATATGTCGGTCCCAACATACTGAGTTAAGATTTTTCTTGTTAATATTTATCTTATTTCTTTTGTTCTATGTTATGTTTGTTCTGTGTTATTTCCACGTCATTGTCAATCACAATCTCAAAATAAGCTTCAGAGTTAAAACATTAAATATTCTATTTTTGCAAACTTATTTCGAGTCCACTTTCTTTATATGGTCCGTATAGTTTTCTCTTTCTCAGCAGGGGCGTAACAGAGGCCCCCGCGGCATGAAGCTTGCGGGGGGGGGGGCAATATGTCAGGTGCCCCATCTTGTCGTCTAATAAATATATATGTAAAAATGTGTTATTGTTATATTATTAAAAATGTATAATGAATGAACTACAGTATTGAAAATGAAGTTGCCCATCAGATATGTAGATACAATGTATCGTATGTATGAATTGTATGTATTAATAAAATTGTAGATATATTCGCTGATATTTATAGTAGTGCACGAAGAAAATTGTTCATGTCATAGAATAATACTATGTAATAATGTAGTCGTTTATTAATGTTCTTTCTATTTTATTCTACCAATAAAGATGAAAAATGTAAGTTGTCCTAAACAGTGCATGAATACACTAATAGCCCAGTAAATGACTGTTTTGGAGTGTAATTATCAGCGTCACGACGTATATGCCAGGCAATTTGGATTTAGATTCTACTTATCCTCTCCACTTCAAAGTTGGAGTTGTGCCGTTGGTTGCTTTTACTTGGGAGGTGAAAGTCACCCTGCGCTCGGGGTGAAAAATATACGTTTAAAATAAGTCCGGAAATGGATAAATTGACCATTTATGAGCAGCTTTTGTTCTATAGAGCTTCTTTATCTAAGTCAATTCTTTTTAGGTGACTTGCGAGTGCAAATGTTTATTTTTCAACAAAAAACCACGTATTCAGGCGGTTTTTCGCAAATAACTCAAATAATAAATATTTTAAGTCTATAGACACAGTAAAGGAAAAGTTGTAGCTCATGGAAATATTCGTTCAATTTCAAATCGAATATTTCAACGTGAAATAACCAACAAACGAATCACTTTTCGGGGAAAACTCATTGAAACTTTTTTTAATGTTTAAAAATGAGCTTTATTTCTATTTTTTATAGCATTTTCATCGCATTTTATGGCAAGCTTCTAGCATCAAAACTAAGCGAGTTACGCTCAAAGTTCGAGGGGGGTCAGACACCCCATCTCGAGAATTTACAATAATATAAATTTAAAATTTGCAGTACAAATGTTACACTTGTTTTAAACACATATCTCGCTTCCTACGAGAAAAAATGTTTTTATCTTTGTGCTAAACGGTAGTGAAGGTTGTGCTGAACGAGGTAAAGTGTGAGGTAACCTAATCTCAAAGAGTAAAGAAATGTAGGTTTTGTTTTTTTATAAATATTTTAGTTTTATTTTGTTTTTCTGGAAAACAAAAATTGTTTAAGATATTGCTGTTCACAATTTGCATCACTCGTAATTAGTGATTCGTTAGAGCCCTTTCAAATAAAACCCATTCAAAAATAGGCACTTTGGACCAGTGAAACTTACAGGTCATTTAAAAAAAAGTTAAGTAATTTTTAAAGCGGTAATGATTAGTTTCATTTTTGAGGTGCTAAATAGGGGGAGATTTTCACAATTTTTGTTTACCAAAAAAGACTTAAACTGTATTTTGAGCGTGCCTAACTCGCTCAGTTTTGATAAATTTTTTTTAAAAAAGTAAAAATACCTAAAACCTATTTTAAACACTAAAAAATTTTAATGAGTTATGAGTTTTGGAATTTGACAAATAAGAACAATTCTTCATGAGCTACAAATTTGCATTTACTTGGTCGATAGACTTCATTTTTGTATAAGCTACATTTTTGCTACTTACTTACGAATAGGTACTTACTTTTTGAGTTATATGCGAAAACTCGCCTGAAAACGTGTTTTTTTGTTGAAGAATGTCGAACATTTTCACTCGTAAATAACTCTAAAAGTAGTATTGACTGGACCACTTCGGTGGTGACATTGAAAATCATACGATATCGCCGTATTTCACGTTCATTTACTGGGCTATAACACATATAAGTTTTTGTGACATATGTCGCATTTAGTCATTTTTCAAGGGGGCCACATTTCCAATTCTGCGGGGGGGGGGGGGAGACAGATTTTGTTACGCCACTGTTTCTCAGCATAAATTCCAGATCATAGCAGTCCTGTGCAACAATAGCTTGGTCATCTGCGAAGTTGATGTTGGCTAAGTAGCCGTCCCCCACTGGTCTCCCCGTTACCTGCACAGTTGCGTCTCCACTAATAAAAAACTCTTTCTGAATAAAGACTAAATAATAGAGAAGATAGATTGCATCCTTGCCTCAACCTTTTGTTGGACATATTCATAATGCATTATTAACACGAATCTACGCCTTACTGTTTTTATGTATTTCTTTCCAAGCTTTGAGCGTGGTACGTTGTCATATGCCTTTTCGAAATCTATAAAGGCGATGACCCCTGCAGGCTCTCGTGTCTATTGCCACGCAGCAAGTTTTCGAAAAAGAGTCTCATTATTTTCAATTTATTCTCACTCTCTTGTGATTTTTGAAAATATTGCCCGCTACAGGTAGGTGTTGGATAGACTGTGACTGATGAATGATATTACTTTTGCTTTAATGTTAGTTTTTCAATATGCTATGATTGTGATATGAATCTAAATTTGGAGATACAGCAAAATTGAAATGTTTTTGAATAGACTAGGGCATTTAAAAATCAACCCTGTACATTGAAAGCAATCTCTCTTTATGATTTCCCATCGTATCCCGCCATGCATGCACATTTATCGCATGTATTGAGATAAATAGGGGGGTGGAGAAGATAAAAAGTCTCTCAATAAATCAGCGGGATCACAAAGGGCCTCGGCATTGGCACGTGCTTAATATTTCGGAAACTGTTCGGAATATGGCCCGTTAATACGCTTTAACCGGATGTGATGTATTTCCACAGTATCCGGACTTTCCGGCGATTTGGCTGCCAGATAACAGCGACTTGGAGCCGGAGCCTGAGTTAGAGATTTTGAAATATCGCTCCGTTATGCACTACTTTCTGGAGGTCGATCTACTTCGATCAACTAGTCATTTTTCTTACGGCACTTTTACTAAACTTGCACGAACTATAGCGAACTATTGTACACCTACGCCAGTCAATAAAGGAAAAATATGAAAAAACCTTGTACAGGTAATTAAAGAGTTTAAAAGATATTTGGAGTAGCTGATGGTAATTCAGTGAAGACGTATAGGTTAATTTTGCTATCGTTTTTAAAACAATCATAAAGAGTGATAAAATCATTTTTTGCCTATAAAACGTTTCTTAAAGATTTTAGAGAAAAATGGCTCAAATAAATATTGTAGATCATTAGTGGAGTCACTGAAGGTTTTCACCTCCGATTTCGTTGAACCTTCATCGATTTTCATGAAAATTGGTGAGTAGTTAGAAGATACTTCAAGGAACAAAGGTGACATGACGCCAACTTGCGCTTTTACCCTGGGGGTGGATGCAACCCATTCCGTGGGTAAAATTTTTTTATTAATAAAAATAATACCAGAAATCGATAGAGGGGCAACTTCTAAGCAAAATTTGTTATATATAGTTATTAACATAAATCAATACTTTTTGAGTTATTAAATATCAAAGATTTTATTTTTTCTTGAAAAAAATGCATGTTTTAAAGCTGTTTTTCACGTATTACTCAAAAACTATAACCCTTTGTAAAAAAGCTATTATTACCAAAATTAAAGACAATAAAAAATTTAATACACTCCCCACTTAAAGAACTAAACAAATGTTATTTCAAAGTGAGTTATGGGTAATTGAATGTATATTTTTTTCGACGAGTACTCAAATCTAAATATTTAAGCCTACATAACGGGAAAACGATGCATTTTATATAATATACTTGTTAAGCACTTGTCAAAGTACTTCGGAATACCTATCAAATGAGCTCCAGCAAGTTATGATGAAAATAAGAGAACCCTTTCGATTTTTTCAGGAAAAAGTGAAAAATAAAACATACGCCATTTTCACAAAAATTAAAATTTGTAGTACCTAATCCTCACAAGATTTCTTTAGGTTAACATAGTTAATGATTTCAACAATTTTGACCGGTTTAGAATGCATATTTAAAAAAAAGATATAATTTTAAAAAATCAGAATTTTTAAAATTATCGTACTTTTCATTTTCTTTTGATAATAACTCCAAAAATACTCAATATACGTAAAAAATTATATTTAACTAAATTTTAGTTTATTCTGTTCCAAATACTTAATCTATTTTACTATTTCCGTATAGTAAAAAATAACCGAGATAGAAACGTTTAATATTTTAATTTTGCTGCGAGAACCATGTAACCGGGGCCATTTAACCTTTTATTTTTAAAAAAGTAAGAGGTTTAAAAGACTAGTTTTGACGATTTTTAATAGCTCTTGGAATCAACTTTCAATTAGTTTTTAGGTGAACCTTATATCTTAAAAATTAACGGAGTTATTTACAAAAAACAATAACATTTTTTGGAAAAATTTTTAAAAGATACATTTTAAAACTTTTTGGTGCATAAATTTTAAATGCTATGAACTTGTTCGAGGGCTAATTTGATAGATATTTCTATGAACTTTGACAAATGTTTAATAAGTTTATGTTATAAAATGCACCATTTTCCCGGTATTTAAGCTTGAATACTTAGATTTGGGTACTCGACGAAATAAATATACATTCAATTACCTATAACTCACTTTTAGTTAACATTGAAAGGGTTTTCTAGTAAGGAGTTTGTTTAATTTTTTATTGGCCTTAACTTTGATAATAATAACTTTTTTGCAAAAACTTATAGTTTTTGAGTTATTTATGAAAAATCGGTTAGAAACATACATTTTTATCAAGAAAAATTAAAATTTTTGATCTTTAATAAATCAAAAAGTTTAGATTTATTTTAATAAATTTATATAACAAATTTTGCTTATAATTTGTCCCTCTACCGAATTGTGGGGTTATTTTTAATAAAATAATTTTCACATCCGAGGAGGGGTGGCATCCACCCCCAGGGTAAAAGCGCAAGTTGGCACCATGTCACTTTTGTTCCTTGAGATATCCTCTAACCACTCACCAATTTTCATGCAAATCGATGGAGGTTCAACGAAATCGGAGGTGATAGCTCATATCCACCTTCAGTGACTGCACTACATGAAAAGTTTTTTAGTTATGAGTGTTTCCAAATTAAAATACATAAAATGTTGACCGGTACAGTTGCAAAAAATCCTTATTTTGGCGGTAATTTATAATTATCGTTTATCGTTAATCATCATCATTCTCTTTGCCTTATCCCTATGCGGGGTCGGCTTCCCTAATTGCATTTCTCCACACAATTCTATCTTGGGTCATATCAATGTTAATCCCCTTTACCCACATGTCCTTCCTTATCGCCTCCCCCAGGTCTTCTTTGGTCTTCCTCTCCTACTCCTTCCAGGAATCTGCACTTCAGCTATTCTTCGTATTGGGTGATTAACGTCTCGACGTTGAACATGACCAAACCATCTTAACCTATGCTCTCTCATTTTGGCATCAATTGGTGCTACACCTAGACTTCCCCTAATATACTCATTTCTAATTTTATCCTTCTTTGTCACTCCACTCATCCATCTAAGCATTCTCATTTCCGCCACATGCATTCGTTGTTCCTCTTTCTTTTTCACTGCCCAACATTCAGTTCCGTACATCATAGCCGGTCTTATGGCTGTTTTATAGAATTTTCCCTTCAGCTTCATTGGAATTTTTCTGTCACACAACACACCACTCGCTTCTTTCCACTTCATCCATCCAGCCCTAATTCTACTGCATGCATCTCCATCTATTTCTCCATTACTCTGTAATACCGATCCTAGGTACTTAAAACTATTGCTTTTCACAATCATTTCACCATCCAAAGATACCCTTTTATTTGTAGTAGCTCCATCTTTAAATGAACATTCCAAATACTCTGTTTTTGTCCTACTAAGTTTTAAACCTTTTTCCTCCAGAGCTTGTCTCCATTGTTCCAGTTTTTGTTCTAAGTCTCTTTCACTATTTCCTACTAACACGACATCATCAGCATACATTAAGCACCATGGAATGTTACCCTGTAGTTTCGCTGTTATCTGGTCCAAAACTAATGAGAATAAATACGGACTAAGCACAGAGCCTTGGTGCAATCCTACTTTCACATGAAATTTATCAGTCTCTCCCACACCTGTCCTAACACTAGTCGTTACTCCCTTATACATATCCCTCACAATCTTTACATATTCACCAGGGACTCCGTTCTTATTGAGTGCCCACCACAGAATCTCTCGAGGAACTCTATCATATGCTTTCTCAAGATCAATAAATACCATATGAGCGTTTGTTTCTTTACTCCTGTATTTTTCCATCAACTGCCTTATAATGAAAACTGCATCTGTTGTTGATCTACCCTGCATAAAGCCAAATTGATTCTCGGATATTTCGGTCTCTTCACGTATCCGTCTGTCAATTACTCTTTCCCATATTTTCATGGTGTGGCTAAGCAGTTTTATAGCCCTGTAGTTTGTACATTGTTGTATATCTCCCTGGTTTTTGTAAACAGGTACCAGTATATATACTGCTTCTCCATTCGTCTGGCATTTGTCCGACTTCCATAATTCTATTAAATAGACCTGCTAGCCACCTTGTTCCTGTCTCTCCCAATGCTCTCCATACTTCCCCAGGAACATCATCTGATCCTACCGCTTTTCCTTTCTTTATTTTTTGATGCGCTTGAGCCACTTCCTCGTTGGTTATTTTGGTGACCATTGCTGCTACTGTCTCCGTTGACTCTGCAGGCTGTCTGTCAAATTCTTCATTTAATAAGCTGTCAAAGTACTTTCTCCATCTCTTTTTGACATCCTTTTCGTGAACTAGTATTTTATTATTTTCAACTCGGATACATCTAATCTGATTAAAATCTTTTGCTTTCTTTGCTCTCTGTTTGGCTATTTTATATATCTTCGTTTCGCCTTCCCTGGTATCAAGTTGATCGTATAGGTTTGAATACGCTTCTGCTTTGGCTTTTGCTACTGCTACTGTCGCTTCCTTTTTCGCCACCATATAGTTTTGAAGATCTGTGTCGGATCTGGTTTCTTGCCACTTTTTATATAATTTTCTCTTCTCTTTTATTTTTCCTTGTACTTCGTTTGACCACCACCAAGTCTCTTTATCCTCAAACTTTTTTCCTGACGTTTTCCCAAGTATTTCAATAGCAGTCTCTCTAATACTACTGGCCATTTTTCTCCAAATTGTATTACGGCTTCCTTTCATGTTCCAACATATTTTTTCTACTATTCTTCTCCTGAATAGACCTTCTTTTTCATCTTTCAGCAGCCACCACTTGATTTTTTGTGGTCCTCTCCGATATTTTTGTTTAGTTTCGCTTTTTACTTCGATGTCCAGAACAAGCAGCTTATGTTGTTGGCTTACTGTCTCACTAACTATTACCTTGCAGTCCTTACATTCACGTATGTCTTCTTTCATTATCATGAAGTAGTCGTTTATCGTTTATCGTTAATAACTTTGCATAATGACATGTAACATGACCATCCAAAATTGGGGCTGTTAATTAGTTGTTAAAGTTTGCTTAATGTCAAATAGATCCTCAAAATAGTTTATTCAATTAAGCAATAAAAAGTTAAATAATTAAATATTAAAATAAGTAATTCAATTTTTCTATACTGGAGTGCACACAACTGTACTTATCCAAACAGTTACTCTAGACCAGAGGTATTTTGTAAATCACAAGCTATCTTATAAATTCGTATATGGATGATTCTAAGAAAATTTTTAAGGACGTGAGACATCAAGCTTAATCTTCGATAGTAATACCATTGTGAGGAATTGGGTTGTTTTAAATCTGATTTTACCTGTGTCATATATCATATTGAAAAGCGCTTTCGAAATTGCTGTTGTATGGACCAGTGGGTTTTTCGTCTTACTGAACTTATACTGCATGAAGTATTTGGTGGAGAACAAGGACTATCGTCGTCAAAAAGCGTCTGAATGTACTCTTTCCATCTCTCCAGTTGGTTTTTTGTACGTTTACTTATTTAGTTATTATTATTTCTTAATATTGTCTCAAGTCCCTTTCTGCATCTACCTGTCATTTCTTTCACTTTTTTATGGACATTAAAGGTGTCGTATCTTTGCCGAAGCTGTTCATTTTACAAGCATTTTGTTGACATCTAGTTTTCTTTATCTTCTTTGGTTTGTTTTATCTTTTTCGTCTTATGTCCATGAAGTCCATAATCTCTCGTTTCTTCATTCTCGTTTTCTGTTCTTTTTCGTGTACCCGATGTCTTCTTCTATTTTCGTTATTTTCGATTTTTAAAGCAGTCTGTGTTTCTTCAACTCATGTCTGCCTCAAGTTCTCTATCGTTTCTATTTCTTTCTCAACCTTGATATTTATTTTTGTTAACTTTCAAAAATGTGTTTAGTCCAAAATCAATTATAATTGGATTGTGATCGCTACGAATGTCAACTTTAGAGTATGATTTAGTAGATTTTATGAAATTCTTAAGGTTGCTATCGTGCAAAATGTTGTCAATTTGATTCCTAACAGTTCTATCCTCTCTATTTTAGCACAATTTGGGTTGTGATTTTGAGAAATATTAAACAGCTGTCTTGCCTTTTAGTGAAGCTGTTTGATGATTAGTTGAAGGTAGTCCAAGCTTCAAGAACACAAACACTTTTCAAAATACTAAATTGCTTTTCCTCTTCCAGCAAGGGGCCAGGGAATGATGACAATACAAGACCACTTGTTACCATGCTTATTACTTAAGTACCTATTTTTTTAGAATATAATAATTATGATTCTTTTCAGTTAGTTGACCGATGGGATCAGGAATATCCAGCTAATTTCGTCTTTAACCTTTTCATAAAAATGGGCAGCTTATGACAACATTATAAAATACCAATAATAACACACGCGGCAGAAACACAACCCCACATGGAGACCAAAAATAACACTAGGGGCAGCAGAGATGAAAACCGTTAGAAAAATTGATGGTAAGACATTATGGAACAGAGCTAGAAGTACAGATAAGATGGAAATCCAAAGTGAAGAACGTCAAACTGGGTAAAAAAAGAAGAGTAAAATGGAACCAACATATAAGTAGAATAACAACAAATAGAGTAGTAAAGACGGCTAAAGACAGTTCCATAATAGGAAGCCGATCAGTGGGAAGACCTCTTCTCACTGAACAACATAAGGGAAGATGGAACAACAACTTACTGGAGGCACATTGAAATACAGAGAGCCATGTGTACATAAAAGGAATAAGAAGAATATTGTTAACAACACTCTTCTTCTTCACGTGCCATCTCCGCGATGGACGTTAGCAATCATCATGGCTATTCTGATCTTTTAACATTCTCGTAACAAGACTATTAGTAATTATTATGATATCTCCAGCAATTATCCGGCCCATCTGGACATACGGGATTGAACTGTGCGGAACTGCAGCAGACAGCAACCTAGCAATACTGGAGCGGTTTCAATCCAAGGTTCTTCGTGCTATCACAAATGCACCGTGGTTCATTCCAAATGCAGACATTTACAGGGACTTGAAGATCGAGACAGTGAAGCAGATGATCATCAAATGCTGCGATTAATATTTCAAGCGACTGGAAAAGCACCCCAACGAATTAGCAGTGAATTTATTGGACAACTCTACACAACTAAATAGACTGAAAATTAGAACTCCTCTTGACCTACCATTTAGAACATACGTGTTTTAAGGTTTTAAGTGAAAATAAGTGACTTAGTGTAGTTATTAGTAACAAACCAACTAGGAGTTGATAGTCATTGGACTAAAACTCCTCTCACATTTGTTCGTTCAACAAAAATGCTTAGTGTTACTATTTTTGTGATGTAACAGATTGTATTTAAAAACAAAAAAAAAGATATTTCCGAAAGGCAAGTCACTGTAAAAATTATGTCTGATAATGAGAAATGAAAATAGCTATACTATAAGCAACCCCCGTACTATGACTAAATGAAAAAAAAATGATATGTATAAAGAAATCTGCTTAGGTATTGTTTTTTTACAAAAAAACATGAAATACACTTACCATAATGCAGGAGTTATAAAACCCACTCCGTCCGGCGTTGGGCATTTTTGCCACCCGAAGAGCCACATTTCGCAGCCGTTATTTTACAAAGCTGGATTACAAATACCCCATCAAATGGGTATAATGGTCCGGGGCGCCCACACCCACATCCCACTACGCAGACAAAGAGTAACTGGTTTTTTCGAGAGCACAAGAAGCTCCGGATCCACCCCCGCGGTGTCAGATCGGCGAGTTTGTTTAATTTATCAGTGACGTGTGGGCATTCGACACGACTTAAGGGTTAATTATGATGCTTTATAATATATAGTTCAAGATACACGCGTCGCGTATATGAAACTTTTATGCATACAGTTGTTCCGGCGGATCTTTGTACAAGCATGAAATTATTCACGAATTACTTTTTATACTAGATCCCTTTTTTATTCACAGAAACTAGTATCGCAAAATTCAGCTGCTTGTCCATAGAAACCACAATAAGCTAAATAAGGATAAATAACATAGCATGTCTTTGATATAATATTATTAATGTAAAGACTGAAATAGTTTTGTACACACTTATGACAACATGTAAAAGGGGGAGAAGTGTACTTTTTAAGTGTGTAAAATTAATAAAATTCTTAGCTGAGCGCTTTCGGCTTATAGAGCCATCTTCGGAGCTATGCTACAATAAAAGATCTCTAATGAATAATTGATCTTAGAATTCAAAGTTTAACTTACGTCAAAAAGGTCAAAATACCACTATGAAGAGAGATAGGTTCCATTTATGATATGAAATACTTCTGTTTCTTATGTAGTTTTTTATTGGTTGGAAAAAACCTTGTCTGTCTGTTTAAAAAATTGTTCAATATGCTGTTGGTTATTTTTGTATCCAGAAAAGTTAAACATCAAGAACGAGCACAAAGGACTTTCACACGAAAATTACATTATATATAAGATGAATATTTGATTATGGTAAGGTCAAAAAAACCTTACCATTTGAATACTGCGGTGTCAGATAGCAGAATGGTCGCCTCGCATGGATGATTTTTAATGACAGTCGATGTAGACAGGGTGTGCTCTTTAAGGTGTCTTCACATTTTCTCATATAAAGTGACAGTTGACATATGACATTTTTTAGCAATTGGATTGAACAACTTTTCAACAAAGTCTGTAGTTACATAAATCTGGTTTTTAAAAAATAATGAAATACATATTGAAAAGAGACTTAAGGTCTAGGATAAACTAATTGACAAGTTATCCTCCACAAACCAAACTCAAATCGTTTTTGAAAATTAATACATGATGTAAAGAAACTTGATGGTGAAGTTTTTTAGGAAGATGGGAAATAAATTAACAATGAATTTTGTGAAATGTGATTTTTAAAGAATAAGCTGCCAAATGATTTATTACAAATATTGTTTTAAATGATGCTTTAGTAAAGAATTAAAAAATTTTAAAAAATTTAAAAAATTATTTTTTGATTGCATGATGTCAAATATTAAGTATAATATTATTATTTACCACGAATTTTGACGTTTTTAAGTGACATTAGCGCATTTGTGCTGTTTACAAACATTGTACATTTAAATAAAAAATGAATAACCATTTCAATTTCGTTGCAACACGAAACTACAGCCGCGTCATTATTCCAGTTCAATTAGAGAGTGCAGCTAGCACCTCTAGCGGCTTCGAAACTTATTAGTCTCTTATCAGGAGGCACATATGCTGCTCTCTCTGACCCAACTAAGACAAACCCCGGAGTGCAGTCACGGATTGCAACGAACGAAATGGCAGGGATGCCCTAGCGGCAACTGCTAGCAAAAAACTAAGTTTTCAATCTAACAGCACATAAAACAACATCCAAAAATGTTACTCTACGTCCTATCAGATTGAAAACAATGGGAACCTTCTCTGGTAACACCTTCGAGGCTTCTAAAATTTGCAAGCCATAACGGATGCTGAGACTAAGGAAGATAAGGGAATTTTACAATTTATAATTCACGTCCCATCTGCTCAGCGCGGTAAAGTTCCAACGAGAATGGTTCCCTTTTTACTCCAATTAGAGTAAACATGTAAATCAAAAATGAATAACCATTTTCAGTTTCGTTGCAACACGAAACTACAGCTGCATCATTATTCCAGTTCAATCAGAGAATGCAGCAAGCACCTCCACCGGTTTCGAAACTTATTAGTCTCACATCAGGAGGCACATATGCTGCTCTCTCTGACCCAACTAGAACAAACCCCGGCGTGCAGTCACGGATAAAAAAAATTCCCTCATCTTCCTTAGTCTCAGCATCCGTTATGGCTTGCAAATTGTAGAAGCCTCGGAGGTGTTACCAGAGAAGGTTCCCATTATTTTCAATCTGGTAGGATGTAGAGTAACATTTTTGGATGTTGTTTTATGTGCTATTAGATTGAAAACTTAGTTTTTTGATAGCAGTTGCCAGTTGCCGCTAGGGCATCCCTGCCATTGCGTATGTACTATTAGATTGAAAACTTAGTTTTTTATTTTTTATTGTACATTTTACATATTGTACTTTGTACATTTTACTTTCTTTGTACATTTCATTGTATTTTTTATTTTCAAACATAATAATTGTTAGAACGACTAACCGTTGCAGCTAATGAGGCAAGTTTAACACACAAATTGTAATTACAGAGTCTGGCTATTGTTCTGTCGAACGGAAGCTTACTTGTTTATTTTCGAGATTACTGTTTAACTTTTTGTTTATTTTTATTTATTTATTACCGTTCTACATTTATCTTTATACTATTAATAGTGGGTATGATGTTCAAGCTGTTTAATGTTGAGTCTATCAATCTCCTCTATAGTGAAAAAAGATCAAACACTTCAATAAAATAACGTTATAAAATGCATCCACCGGGATATTAGCCATTTCCTAATATTTACATCTTGTCACCACTGCTATTTAATGTATATAGTGAAAGCATCTGAAAGCAACAGTAGAAGAATTACAACGATTACTTACAAACATAAATATTGCTTGCAACAATTATGGCATAAACATTAATATCAAAAAAACCAAGTATATGGTCTTCAGTATAATCATGACACAACCAGCACATATTAGTATAAACGGCATTCAAATTGAAAAAGTATCAAGTTACAAATACTTGGGAACTTTAATAAACGAAACTGGAGACCAAAATAATGAAATAAAAAGACGTAGGGAAATTGCCAGGGCCACCTTCATAAAGATGAGAAAATTCTTCTGCAACAGAGATATAAGCATCCCTCTACGATTAAGAATGCTAAAAGGCTACGTATTTAACACGCTATTATACGATGTAGAGGCCTGGACTCTCAAACAGACCAACATAAAAAATATTGAAAGTTTCGAGATGTGGTGTTACCGTCGAATGCTTAAGATAAGTTGAGTTGAAAGAACCACAAATCTTGAAGTAATACGAAGGATATGAAGAGACCCAGAAATTTTGTTAACGATAAAACGAAGAAAACTCGAGTATTTGGGTCACCTGATGAGAGGTCATAAATACGCATTACTTCAAAATATAATGCAAGGAAAAATAGAAGGAAAACGGAATCCAGGCCGTAGAAGAATGTCATGGATGCGGAATTTAAGAGAGTGGTTTGGCTGCACCACTAATGAACTTTTTAGGTCAGCTGTAAACAAAGTCAGGGTAGCCTTGATGATTTCCAATCTCCGATAGGAGTGGCACAAGAAGAAGAATATTTACATTGAGAGTACATGCCGACGTTCGTGCAACTTAATGTTTTGATTTAACTTACACATGTAATCATTACGTTTGTGCAAGATCCGATGAAACAACTGTAATAGAGTGTGGTGATGAATTCATAGTAACTACTAAAAATTTCAAACTGTTTTTGCTAAAAATAATTTGTAATAATAATTAACACTAAACTTAAGAGCAGCCGTACATGGACTGCTGGATTGCGTCTATAATAACGGTAAAAAGTGGAAAAAATAGTACCAAGATGGAACCCATTGAAGAAGGAAGAAAATGTATACACAACTAAAGGAAAAATAATTTACAGGCGATTGAGGTCAGGAAGAGGAAGTGGGTGAATTTTTAATAGTAAAAAACGGATTATCAAGATTTCTGGCAAAGCTACAAGTCCTATAGAAAAAAGTTAAATAGCAAAGTTGTATGTAAAAATAAAATAGAATATAAAATAAAATAGAAATAAAATGGAAATAGCCCCATTAGAGCTCAATCCCTTTGATATTGGAGGTGTTTGGAATGACTCAGTTTTCTTATTAAAGGGAGTGAGGGTCAGGGGACTATTGCGCCGATGCGCGATGGTGCCTGCTATAATCCGATCTCAATTAAAGGCATGGGCACGATTGTGCCGGCAGCAGATAAATTGTTAGGAACCTATTTTCTTTATACTTACTTGCAGCTTTAATCTAATTCCTTAGATGTATATTCTTAAAGAATAGTAAAAAATGTTTTATACTTAGTAGATATAAGTGTTCGTAAGTACTTATAATCTTGAAATAAATTCTTACCTATTTTCTCTATTAATGCATTATGGTGCGGCAGTACAGGCGCACAAAGAAGACATCAAGACCTCACCACAGGAATCGCAATCATACCCACGGATTCGCGGCCATCTGAGTTAGATGGGCGCAATCGTCCCATACCGAGAATGAGAGCCATACGGCTTAAATTTAACATTTAACAACATAAGAAATATATTCACCCATTCCGAAATATCTCTCCCACTAAAAATACGGCTGCTAAAATGCTATGTATTTCCAGTCTTGCTGAGTATGGCGCAGAGGCATGGACACTAACGGAAACATTAATGAGGAAGCTGGAGGTATTCGAAATGTGGGTGTATCGACGTATCCTCAAAATTTTCTGGACGACTCACACCACCAACGTTGATGTATTGAGAAACACAATTAAGAAACGGAAACTTCAATACCTCGGTCATATTATGAGACATGATAAATATCATATACTCCAACTGATAATACAGGGTAAAATAGAAAGCAAACGGGGACCCGGAACAAGAAGACACTCATGGCTTCAAAACTTACGCGAATGGTTTGGACTAACGTCGATCGAGTTATTCGGAAACGCTGCAAACAAAATTAAAATTGCTATGATGATAGCCAACGTCCGCAACGGACAAGGCACATGAAGAAGAAGAAGACAGCTTAAATCTGGATAAAAATAAGAATGTAGTAAATTACAAATACAGTGGAACCCCGATAAGTCGGCCCCCGATAACCCGGAAGTCCGGCTAACCCGGACCGATTTTCATCAGATAAACATTTTGATTTTCAATATTTTGTATTTTGACAACGACCCGATTTGGGCGTCGAAACGTTATTAAATTATTTTTCAATTTAATTGTGGCTTATTTCCCATCAAAATAGTTAATTATCAGACAAACCTTTCAACAATAAAAATGAATGTAATATAATATTTGAGAGATGTGTATGTGTGTAATTTGAACTATACGATAGTCGATAGTAAAATGACTCATAGCACACGCCGCAGAAACAACAGGCACCTGTCTGTAGTAACTATTCCTTTTTATTTCAAACTGTCTTAGCATTGTTTAGGAAAGACTATTTAAAAAATTCTTTTATAAACAATGGTCTTTAGTTTTCACTGTTCTTAAATAACATTACATCGTTGTGACTGTATTGTGTGTCTTGTATTGTTCGCTTCCGTTTGCTTACGTTTGTGTTTGGTGTTTTTTTTTCAGTAATTTTGATGTGTAGGTACTGTGCATATTTATAAATATATTTCATGTTATTTCAATTCTAACGGAGTTTATCTGTAAGTATACCATATTTTATTAATTTTTACCATATTCTCCGGCTATCTCGGATTTTCTATAACCCGGATCGGCCGCGGTCCCGATTAATCCGAGTTATCGAGGTTCCACTGTATATTGTAAATATTGGTATTGTAAGTATTTTTTATGATTAATATTGTAATTTATGAAGTGGAGTCAAATTGACCCTACAACTAATGGTACTTTGAATTTATTCTTCTTCATGTGCCTTGTCCGCTGCGGACGTTAACTACATATCATCATAGCAATTTTAGTTTTTCGGTCAAAACGGCAAACAGGTATATGTTCTCAAAAAATTTTTTGATCCTGTGTAAAAATGTTTTATTATCAGCTAAGTACTTTCAACTGTTCTGAACCAAGGCATGAATCAAAACAAAAAAAAAGTACTTTCAACACATAACGTGCCATCATCAGAGCTTCCTAAAAGGACATATTTTTTTTTTATAAAAAATGAGTGAAAAACTAACGTCCTCTTATAAAACCTTCATAGAAGAGCAATTGCTAAACGACACAATAAAATACATGGATACTGATACTGGGCAAAAGCCACAGGTATCGGGTATAACAACCCTTTAAAATGAATAAAATCACATCTAAATTCTTTTATATATTAAGAAGACAACACGGCTGAGTCAAACCATTTTGAGCCCACGTGAACAGCTGAGGAAGACTGTCATTTATTAAAATGATAAAGAAGGAACCACAATCTTATGCGACCTCTATATTCGTAAATAATAATTAAAATTAATTAAAAATTGAAAATGACTAAAAAGCCATGTATAGGTTAAATGAATTTTAAGTTAAGATACTAAATTTTAAGGTTAAATTTTCTAAAAATTACTATTATTAATATTGAAGTGAAATGTTAACGTGTATATAAGTTATCAAAATTCTTCTAAAAACAAAACTGTTCTAGTTTGACCAAGTGTAGAAGAAGTTAGATGAAATCATACCTAGAAGAAATCTAGCCTATTCTTTTCCAATTTTAGTTTTGTTTGCGGAGGTTCAACTCAACCGATGTTAGTCCAAACCATTGGCGTAAGTCTTGAAGCTGTGAGTGTCTTCTTCTTCAGGTACCGCGCTTGCTCTCTATTTTACCCTGTATTATCAGTTGGACAGTTGGAGTATATGATATAGTTGATATGTATTGAATTTATTAGTTAAGATAAAACTAAGAGGTTTCGAAAACTTTCTATTTATAAATAAAGCATTAACAAATTAAGAATAAGGTAGGTCAATTTTAGTAAAAAATTTTAAATTAAGTTTAGTATAGAAACATCTGACAGCTTTAAAGATACTTTTAAAACCTTTTTATAATCAGAACTTTCATCAAATACCGTCAAATCCATTGAGTAGTTTAAAAATTACAACAGATCAAAGAACTCCATCAATTTGGTCTTGTTAGGCCCTCCATTCACTTCTATTGTCACTTCCTCGTTTTCAATGAAAGGCAACGACCATTGTGTACAAATAATGGTCATTACGAGTTGACATGTGTTCGATTTGGGGATTTATGTGAAATGAAAACTGGCAACACGGTTTTTGTTTTTCTTATCTAGCATTTCTGATAAAATCTGTGATTTATGACCAGCGTTAGAGGTCAAGCAACGGATGAAGGCTGGAAAGATGAAAGTTAAAGATGGACCGCTCAGATTTTTTATGGTGTTTCAGATAAATAGAAACAAAACATATTTACTAAATAGTTCATATTGTGAGACCGCTTCCGTCTGAAAAAATTTCTGATTCGGTTTCTTTGCGGATTCCTATTCAAAAATGTCCCAGGTTAAACAAAGCTGAAGGGTTCCACATTAATCTTTTACAAGGTTTGATTATTGCCAAAGTGCTAATTAAATACGACAATCATCACAATATAATAAGCGTATTGTTATTTTCTCTATTTTTAAACGTGATCGATACAAAATAAATTAGATTGATTCCATTTCAAACCACTCAATTCTGGATCCAAGAAATTCTTATGTCTCTGATTTGTCTGAAATTTGGTGTATATGATTTGCGTGACATGAAAATGAGCCAGTTAAACCCAAACATTCGTTTTTTCCTTGAGTGTTTTAAATATCATTTTTAGCGATTTTACAGTGATTTGGTATTTATTTAAATAAATTTGTATATAAAGTATCAATGGGAAATATAATGTCTTAATAGAAGGGGCTCTATAATGCCATTACAGGGTGATTGATTAGTGGGGTAAAGGTCAATAGATCCGCTATAGTAATAGATAGCAATAAATGTTAATAACAAACATTTTAGCCACCTTTGAGCTTCACATTACAAAATTAGTTAGAATGTTACAGCCTGTTCAATAAGACAGTGGCAGAACAAACTTATGTTTTTTTAAATGGAATACCCTATATTTTATTTTATATTCGAAATCCTTTTAACTTTTCCATCACAAAAATTTGATTTCCATTACAAGGTTTGTTATGTTATACAGGGTATTTACAAAGTTATAACCAATTTTATATGAAAATCGTAATAAGTTCAGCTCCCTGTATAAATAAAAATAAGCACAACAGCAATGGTTTTTTCATGCCATATTTTTTCATTTATTGTCAAAATTTTCCAGAATTATTGACATTGCTAATTTTCTTTATATCAAATACAGGGTGAGTCAAAACGCAAGTACCTTATATTCTCAGTAATGTTAAATGGAACACCCTGTATTTTATATCATTATTGAAAAGTAACATTACCGTACTTTAATTTTTATGTAAAATTCCGTATGTCCAAATTTATTAGTTTTCGAGATATTTTCATTTTTCAGAGCAAATTATTTTAGGTGTCTAAATTTATCTAAATTTTAAGTAAGCCATGACTGGATTGACAATTGACGATTACTGATTATCAATCCGGTAATCAATGTAAGGGGCCGTCCATTAATCACGTGATGTTTTATTTGGCATTTTTTAACCCCCCTCCCCATTGGTGATACATAATGAGGTTTAAGATTTACCCCCCCCTCCCCCTATATCACGTGTATTATTTAGTATCTACAAAAAATCTATTTTTATAATATATAAAATACACGTATAGGTAGATAAGTATCATCTATTTTTTTTATAAAAGATTAAAGACTACAATAATAACGTTTAGAGGTAGACAGAAGGGTTGCAGGTTTTGTCTGACATAAAAATAATGAAAAAAACGCGAAAAACATTTTTGTACTAAATTAGTAATAAATACTAAATGTATTATGTATTATACATAAACATTATTTAATATACGGTATCCTCGGATCAATAATGAGCAAGACTTTCTTCAACACAAATAACTGGATAAGCATCTAGCAAGTCAGTTGTTGGCACAGTGCTCAGTGCTTTGTTGAAGATCAAGATCAACATCAGTTTCATCAAGCCACTCAGCGTCATTATTTTCGCGCATTACGCAGAGAATCTCTCGATCTATACCGTTCGATCGTCGCGTGAGTATGCAGGAAGGACGAACATTGTGCATCTCTCCATCTCTAGAGTGTTATTGCTCAGATTCAGTTGCTTGTGACGAGTATTCACATGCGCTTTAGCTTTTTTCTTTGTACAAAAGTCCAGTGCACACCGCTGACATGTCCTTTCCAAAAGTATCTGATGATCCTTCTGCAGGCTAGGGCAATACAGGTCATAAATAAATTTGCCGAAGCCTTCATACGTTGGAGTAATTTCGAGATACCGACGCAGAAGAAATGGAGCATGATGGATCTTGCCATCATGCTCTTGAGGCTTTGCAAAATGGGGTAAGGATGTACAACGAAGCGTTCCGAAAGAATGAATCAAATAGAACTCCGCATATTATGTCCACAGCAAGCGCTATCATCACACTTCACCACCTAAAGCAAACATTGACTTTCTCACACATGCTCGCTATACCACTGCTGGGAAGACAGATCTGGAATAAAACTTTCAACAATGTTATCTGGCTTGACATACCCTGCTACGACGTCATGGCCGTATGCCATATTACTCCATACTTCTGAGAGAGCTTCACCAGCCTTCTACAAGTTCTTTTGTTCTCCCTTGTTCATTCAAATTGGTTCCATAATAATCATGCGGAAGTGTAAGTCCAGATAATTCCCGGCTGAAAGGCACCATTCTTCTCTCAACGCGATTGAACGTGCTTCCACCAGGTGCATTTGTAAAGATAAATATTGCTCTAGCTAGATCATGCTTGACAAAGTTGTGTAGGGCATGGGCAATACTTTTGAAGTATTAATACATGAGCTAAAATATTGAGTTTATTAATAGAATTGTATAATATTTTGATCACCCTGTACAAAATTTTGTAACAATAAACATGTTTGAATATGTCAAATACTCTATTGTTAAATAGAGAGAAAAACACAGAAAAAATGTGTCTTAGATTCTTACATAGATTCGTAGATATTCAGTGCCAAATCAACAGAACAACTCCCAACACTTTACCAATTTATCAGATAGTAGGTATAATACAGGTTAAGACTAAAAACCCATATCGAAGACGACAGAGTCCTGACCAGTATCTATTCCTAAGTGAAACCATCTGGTGATGCATTCACAACAAAAGAATTCGCAAGAGTCCTTTCTTATCGTAGACACTTAAAATAATTACCATGGAAAGTATCCCGTGTCGCTACAGAAATTTGGATGGAACCAAAGAAAATTAATGTGTTGTTGGGTTATATCGGTTATATAATATTATAATGAGAAAAGATTTTTTTTTATCAGTCACACCAATGCCACTTTTAATTTTTGTATGCATTTAACGAAAAAATAAATACATGTAACGCCACTTTTCAGTTGAGTTTCGGGCATTTTCCGAGAAAATAAATACACGTGATATTATTCCTACACCCCCCTCCCCCCTTGTGATATTTAGTGATTTTTTATGGAACCCTCCCCCCCCCCCTTTCGAGCCTCACGTGATTAATGGACAGCCCCTAACACTGTAGCAAATAAAGAAATAAAAGTAATTTATCAGTAATACATTTTACAAAAAACACAATCACAATATGCAACATTTTTGAAACAATTAAAAACTACTTTTTTATGTAAATGCAACAAATAAAGAAAGAAAATTAGTAATAAATTTTACAAAAAAAACACACAAACATAAAATAAAATTGAAAATGGTTTTTCATTTTTGACAAAATAAAATATTTTGTGAAGACAATTAAACACTACTTTTGTATGTAAATGTAACAATGTAACAAATAAAGAACGAAAAATAATTTATCAGTAATACATTTTGCAAAAAAACATGTTTAAGAAAATTACGAGCTACTTTTAATAAAATATTTTTAATATTGAATTACATAAGGTGTTCAAAATTACCCCCTAACACATTTATGCACGCCTAAAAACGATCATTGAATGAGCTACTTACTCTACGAAGCATTTGTAAATTAACACATCGAAATGCACTTTATATTCTATTTTTCATCTCATCCCTTGTTGTTGGAGGTGTTTTATAAACTTCATTATTAACGTAACCCCAAAAAAATCAGTCCAGTTTATTAAATTCTGGTGATTTGGGTTACTGGTGATTTGGGTGGCCGCGCTACTGTCCATTGCAAAATGAAAATATTTCGAAAACTAATAAATTTAGACATAGGGAATGTTCTAAAAATTAAAGTACGGTAATGGTGCTTTTCAATAGTGATATAAAATACAGGGTGTTCCATTTAAAATTACTGAGAAACTAATGTACTTGCGTTTTGACTCACCCTGTATTTGATATAAAGAAAATTAGCAATATCAATCATTTTTGAAAATTTTGACAATACGTAAAAAAATATGGCAATAATAAATCATTGCTGTTTTGCTTATTTTTATTTATACAGGGAGTTTAACTTGTTACGATTTTCATATAAAATTGGTTGTAACTTTGTAAATACCCAGTATAACATAACAAACCTTTATATTTTTGTGATGTAGAAGTTAACAGGATTTCGAATTTAAAATAAAATATAGGGTGTTCCATTTAAAAAAACGTAAGTTTGGTCTGCCACTGTGTTATCGAACACCCTATAACATTCTAACTAATTTTGTAATGTGAAGCTCAAAGGTGGCTAAAGTTTTTGTTATCAACTTTTATTGTTATTTATTACTATAGCGGATCTATTGAGTTTTCCCTACTAATTAATCACCCTACAGCATTATAAATTTCGATGGTTTCGATTTGGCTAAAAATTTGCCCAGATTGCCAAAATACAGGATTTTAAGTGGTTAAATTTTTTTTTTATATTGTTACAATAAAAACAAGTTACATTCAATATTATCAGAGTCAAAAATGTATAGTCCAGTCGGGATAGCATTTGACCTAGCATGTCAGGCTGCCCAAAATTAGATGTTCTGATCTTTGGTGGCGGGGGAAGGGGGGAAGGGGGAGGGGGGGAAAATGTCAGTAGTATAGTAAATTTAAAATCGTAAATGAATTCCGCCGTCAAATTTTTTTGTGCTGTCCGATATTTTCCGAGATAAGGAGGAAAATAGTGACAGTTAGAGCATAATTATTGAATTATCTCGTTTATTATTAGTTTTACGTAATCAATGTACGTATACACGTATACAAAATGGAGAGAATTAAATTTTATACAATTTCGATCTCTTGCATTTTTTTTTGTTAAAATTAATATTTAAGGTAGTACGTATGCGGTAAAGGCGCAAGCGTAAAAACTGATTGGTTTTATAGTAGTTGTTTTTATTCAATATCTCCGCCTTTTTCAACTTTCCTTTGACAAAAATGGTAGGAACTAAACTTGATCCAAATAAATCGCATTTACAATAATTCTTACAATTTCTTTTTAATATTTTTTTTGTGCGGTCGATATTTTCGATATTGTACTTACAGTAGACGCTAGACGCCTATATTTTTGACTCTGTTATTATTGCAGTAACTTTTTTTTTAATATAAAAATATAAAAATCGTTTTAATCGCTTAAAGTCCTGTATTTTGGTAATTTATGGACAAATTTTCAGCCAAATCGAAGAATAAGTATTTTGGGAATTGAGGAAAATGTAAAAAATGGCATTTTAACAATTTCTACATTAAAATTTGATCGAGAACATCAAAATAACTAGTTATAATGCCGTATAAGGACATTTTCTAGTCCCTTCTGTTGAAACATTGTTTTTTCTATTGACACTTTATGATAAAATACACAGACAGCCTATAGAGTCAACAGAGACAGTAGCAGCAATGATCACCAAAATAACAAACGTGGAAGTGGCTCAAGCGCTTCAAAAAATAAAGGAAAAGTGGTAGGACCAGATGATATTCCTGGGGAAGTATGGAGAGCATTGGAAGAGACAGGAACAAGGTGGCTATGGGCCATTCCACGAACATATGCCTGTTTTGGATTACTTCGACAACAAATATTTTACTGTGCAAAATAAGAAAAACGAAAGTAAATTGCAAATTACATTGTTGTTTAATGGAATAATTATTAGCGCCATTTACTTTCGTACTTCTTATGTTGCACAGTAAAATATTCGTTGTCGAAGTAATCCAAAACAGGCGTATATTCGTGGAATGGCCCATAGCAGGTCTATTTAATAGAATTATGGAAGTTGGACAAATGCCAGACGAATGGAGAAGCAGTATACTGGTACCTGTTTGCAAAAACAAGGGAGGTATACAACAACGTACAAACTACAGGGCTATAACACTCCTTAGCCACACCATGAAAATATGGGAAAGAGTAATTGATAGACGGATACGTAAAGGGACAGAAATATCCGAGAATAAATTTGGCTTTATGCAGGGCAGATCAACAACAGATACAATTTTCATTATAAGGCAGTTAATGGAAAAATAGAGGAGTAAAGAAACAAACGCTCATATGGTATTCATTGATCTTGAGAAAGCATATGATAGAGTTCCTCGAGAGATTCTGTTGTGGGCACTCAATAAGAAAGGAGTCCCTGGTGAATATGTAAAGATTGTGAGGGATATGTATGAGGGAGTAACGACTAGTGTTAGGACAGGTGTGGGAGAGACTGATAAATTTCATGTGAAAGTAGGATTGCACTAAGGCTCTGTGCTTAGTCCGTATTTGTTCTCATTAGTTTTGGACCAGATAACAGCGAAACTACAGGGTAACATTCCATGGTGCTTAATGTTTGCTGATGATGTCGTGTTAGTGGGAAATAGTGAAAGATACTTAGAACAAAAACTGGAACAGTGGAGGTAAAAGGTTTAAAACTTAGTAGGACAAAAACAGAGTACATATTTGGAATGTTCATTTAAAGATGGAGTTACTACAAATAAAATGGTATCTTTGGATGGTGAACTGATGGTAAAAAGCAATAGTTTTAAGTACCTGGGGTCGGTATTACAGAGTAATGGAGAAATAGATGGAGATTCATGCAGTAATTACTCCTTACATACATTCAAAATGAATAATTCCTCATGCAGTGTGAAAAGTTGGCCATTGTAGTGAGAAATATTTTTTCTCACGGGTTTTCCTACGGTCTTCCATACTATGATTTCCATGGTAACATGCACAATACAAACACAATTATTTTTGTCAAACAAAATGTGTTGAAGCAAAACTTACCAATAATTACCTTTTAAAACTGTTAAAATATAACTGTGAATTATAATTTTAAATAATTAAAATATATAAATATTAAGAATATTAAATACCTACATGTGTATATTTATGTATTTTATTTCAATTTAGGCATATAATGTACCTAAAAGCACCTAAATTATCTAATTTTGAAGTTTGAACTCTTGACAAAAACGAATCCATAGAAAAAGTACAGTGTACAACACGTGAGAAAATGACATATTTCTCCCTCGCTTAATTTGCGGCACTAGCCTCGTGCCTCGGCTCGTGCCAACAAACTTCTGCGCTCGTGAGAAATATGTCTTTTTTCTCACTTTTTGTACAATGTACTATTACCGCTTGGGGTAAAATGTGACGTTTTAGAAACTGACAAGAGGTGCAAAATGATTATAGTTATAGAAAGAATAAAAATTATATTCAATATTTTTCGCATTTTCAGATTTTAAATCGCTTATGACTCGAAAACTACCAACCTTTGAGAAGCACCTACGAGACCTTTTTTGTTCAAAATTACCCAAAAAACCGAAAAAATGTATTTCGGAGCAAAAAAAAGCGAGTTTTGCATTTTGTTTCATAAAATTGTTTAAACAATTTCTGCTCAAAAATTTCGCCCAATTTGTTCAGATTTGTTTAAAGGCGACATTTTTAAACAGTAATCCGCAAAGAAACTGACTCAAAAACATTTTTCCTGCTGAAGCGGTGTCACAACTGGACTAACATGTTTTTTAAAAGTCTTTAATATACATACATACCATTAAAAAATACACAAAATGGTATTTAATATTACACAACATCGTATCAAAATGGACAAGACATTGCTGTTTCAATCCATTCAATCGATTCCAACACTCGGGTAGTTTTGTGTGGTGTCAGCTGTCTTTATTCTCCACTCGATGACTCTATGAATATTCGATAGTGTTATAACCGCCAGCTCAATCCTGAAAAGAATCATTAGAACAAATGCTCGCATATGGAAATCTGCTGCACTAACATTATGAGTATCGTTTGGACAAAAATATCGGGTGTGAAAAATTTAAAATTCAAATATCAGCGATACATTTGGAATTATCTTTTGCAGAGATTTACTAAAAAATTCAATAAAAACTAAAGAAAAATTCAATATTATTAGTAGAGAGCGGAATATATGCAAAGTGCATATAGATGCATATATTGCATATTTTCAGACAACAATCACAACATTGCATATTTAAGCTAAATACGATTTATTTTGCATATTTTAAAAATAAATTATATAAAAGTTTAAAATTTTCCTCTCTTAGTTGAAATTTTATAACTTCGATATGAACGAGCTCGTTATTTATCTATCTATCGCTCATCTGGACTTTCCCATTACTACCTGAATTTAACAATTATGGGTGTTCCCAGAAAAATATTATTTTATTAGCGTAGCAAGTCGTAGGTACCTACCTGCTTTTAAGGGTCTAATAATTAATTTGTCAGTTTCCGGCCAACATTTGTTTAAAGTAAACGTTGTATCGTATTTAGTGTTTTTGAAGTGATTGGTATATATTAAATTTAAATATGTCTACCATTCAAAAAAGTGCTTGGATAAAGTGTTTTCCCGAGTTAAAGCTAAGTGGAGACAAAGTATTTTGCAAGGCCTGTTCCAAAATCGTAAGTTACATTCATTTTCACATTTCATTTTTTAAATGAGGAACTGACAAACAAAAGCATCATGTCCCACAAAAGAAATTTTTCTGGAAAGAGTGTTTTTATTCGACAAATTCGCTTTTACTTCTATAAAGACGGACATAGAGAGAAGCATCAAAATACAAAAATCCATCAAATTGTAGACAATTCCGCTTTTGTTCTTCAGCTTAAGTAACGTACTTTGTTCTTTAAGTAACGTACAAATTGCTAAAGAACTTATGTTCATAAAAGTTCATTTTAGTTTTTTACCAGATCTAATAAAGTCATTAGAACAAAGGAATTTACAATTAAGTGATTCGGTTAATCTTGTTAACACTTTTTCTGCTCATTGTCAAAAAATTCCCGGAAATACAGGGATTACAATTAGAAATAAATTAAAAAATGTTTTAGAAAAAAATGAGGGCTACGATTGTTTGAGGAAAGTTGTACGTATTTTTGAAGGCAACTTTTATGCAGATCTTACGACTTAATATATTGTTTTATTTTTGAGTATTTTTAATATGCATTTGCATATTTAGACAAATTTAGAAAAAATACCTGCATATTTGTAGTAAAAGTAATGCATATATATGCGCATATTTTGGTAATGTTGTGTTGCATATATTCCGCTCCTGATTTTTTCCTATTTATTGTTCCCCTTATTTTGATTTAATATTGTAAAAGCATCCTTATTTTTAATCGAAAATTCTCACATCAAACTTTCTGCTTTTTTTAGAGGTGTACTTTTGTTTGCTGAAATTTTTACTTTTTGAAAGTATAGAAAATATATACAGTTCTATATAGATTTTTCTCAGAAAATTAAAAATAACGTAAAAAGTCGAAATCGATTTTGTTTAATCAGTGTTTAAACACTGAAATAGCAAACTAGTGACATTAACAACTTATAGTAGCTAAATGTGGAAGTACATATTGAAAAAAAAAGAAAAACAAAGATTTTCAGTATTTTATTGTTAGATAAACTGAATTTCTATCAAGTAACGGTCAAGTCCATCAATTATTTAATAAATACATGAAAAATATATGTTGTGTAGAACATAAGAAAATAGATGATATTCTAAATATTAAAGTTTAGATTTAAAGGGAATTTTATGCAAAAAAAGTTGGGTTATTAAAAATATAATTAATAAAATTCTTAGTGTTTTTAAATGTCGAGCGAAACATTTTTCTTTCAATTTGTTCCTTAATTTATTGTGCTTTTTAATGTACTTATGTAATATATAATATTTCTTGTATTGTTATTTTAAACAGATCGAATTTTTTATTTTAAAATATTACTTTTGAAATATTATTTTTCTTATATTATTTTTGATTTTGTCTGTCTTAAACTAGGAAAGAATGAAGCTATTACAAACTAATCAGTATATTGACTTTGACTTGATTTTATTTATATCAATGCTATTCTTTTAAAAGACTAAGTTTCCAATTGAATAGCAAATTAATTATTTATATGGGAAATAAGCCACAATTAAAATGAAAAAATAATTTTATTAACATATCACATGCTATAATTTTTTATGACGGATATTCTTGAGTTGGGGTTGATTTCATGTAATCGAATGAACTATCTTTCAGTAAGTCGTCCCAGGAACGCAACTCATAAATATTGGCAATATCATTTTAAAGTCTTCTACTTTAAAATTTATAATACATGTCTGAATTGCCAATATAAATGAGTGAGATTAAATAAATTATTAGAAGAATTTTTTTGTTTAGCAACAACACTTTTGTTTATTTTAGTAATATTTTGTATTTTGACAACGGCACCCGATTTGGGCGTCGAAACGTTAATAAAATTATTTTTTCATTTTAATTGTGGCTTATTTCCCATATAAATAATTAATCATAAAAATGCCACAAGGAAATAGCTTCAGAACAACATTAATAGCAAATAAAATAATACTAAAAATATTACTCTACATCCCACCAGATTGAAAACAATGTCCTGATTGGGTCAGAGAGAAAGCAGCATATGTGCCTCCTGATGAAAGACTAATAAGTTTCGAAATCGGTAGAGGTGCTTGATCCACTCTCTGATTGAACTAGAATATAATGCAGCTGTAGTTTCGTGTTGCAACGAAATTAAAAATGGTTATTCTTATTCATTTTTGATTATTCTTTTAATTCTTGTTATTTTGTTATCTACTTTTTTCTGTAGCTCTTTTTTTGTATATAAATTGATGGAGAAGGTAATAGATATTTTAATTCGTTATTAGTCCAGGGCGCATCTGTTTTGAGATAGACGTTGAGAGATGACTCAAATTTTTTTGCAGAAATTGCTTGAAAATAAATCAAATAATAATATTTGAGTTATCCTCCCTCTCAAAAAGGTCCGGAACATTGTTTAAATAATCAAAATGTCAAAAAATTAAGGAAAAATTCGATTTTTTTCTTCGTTTTTTGATTATAACTTTAAAAGTATTCATTTCCGAGAAAAGTTGTACTGACATAAAAGTTGCGAAATTAAATTTTCTACAACGCAGAATTGGTTAAAAATTTAAAAAATAGTCACCCTAGTTGCAAAATAGCAATAATTGTGAACAAACCATACAACAACAAGTAATCGCATTTTACGTTTTTCAACCATTTGTGCTACACTTAGGACCTTCATATTTCACTCAGAAAAACTTTATGATACAGTAAAACAATACTGTAAATTTCACTAAGATCGGTTCAATAGATTTTGCAAAATAAATTTTGCAATCCAGCTTTCGCAAAAAAAAATTTATTTTTCCAAAATGTTACAGGACTGAAAATAAAGCAGATAGAAAGTTGATTTTTTTTTTTGTTTATAGAAGTGTGCTGTACCTTTCATTTGCAATTTGCAAAATTAAAATCGATTAATTACCACGGCGTCAGAAATTTTTTTAAATAAACAATAATTTTTGGTGCTACGCGCAGGACAGCGGTGTTCGATTCACACAAGTTGATTTCCACCAAAATTTCTTCCAATCTTTATCTAATATATTATTTTCTTACTCTATATTTTGTTGTATTTTAATATTTTAATTCCACAAAAATCAAACTTATTTTATTATTGTTTGTGAAATATTGTTTAAACAATTGCATATGTTTAAAAATAATAAACTTTTATTTTTTAAGTTAAAATATTTGAACAAAGACAGTTTTTGCTAATAAAAGTGTTATTTCAAAGGATAGAGTATGTGTTTTTGCATTTGGATAGAGTATTTTGCAATAAACAAATTTATTTATTTATATCGAAATTTATTAAAAATTAAAATGTATCAATCATTATCAAAGGTCAATGGAATGCCCAATCAGAGCAAACTATCCGCTGTCCTGCGCGTAGCAACAATAATTAATGTTTATTTAAAAAAATTCCTGACGCCGTGGTGTTAATCGATTTTAATTTTACAAAATTTCAAATGAAAGGTACAGTAGACTTCTATAAGCAAAAAAAATTTCAACTTGCTATCTGCTTTATTTTCAGTCCTGTAACATTTTGAAAAAATGAATTTTTTTTACGAAAGCTGGATTGCAAAATTTATTTTGCACAATCTATTGAACCGATATTAATGCAATTTACAATATTGTTTTGCTGTATCATAAAGTTTTTCTAGGTGAAATATGAAGGTCCTAAGTATAGCATAAATGGTTGAAAAACGTAAAATGCGAATACTTATTTCTGTATAGTTTTTTCGCAATTATTGCTATTTTGCAACAAGGGTGACTATTTTTTAAATTTTTAACCAATTCTATATTGTAGGAAATTTAATTACGCAACTTTTATGTCGGTACAACTTTTCTCGAAAATGAATACTTTTAAAGTTATAATCAAAAAACGAAGAAAAAAATCGAATTTTTCCCTAATTTTTTGACATTTTAATTACTTAAACAATGTTCCGGACCTTTTTGAGAGGGAGGATAACTCAATTATTATTATTTGATTTATTTTCAAGCAATTTCTGCAAAAAAATTTGAGTCACCTCTCAACGTCCAAATGTACTAATATTTTTACAGATGCGCCCTGGTCTATATGACCAAGTCATTCGCTTTGTATAGTTTCATAATTCTATTGCCACTTTCGTTTTTCGCTTCTTCTCCATGCGGTTCTAAATATCTTTAAATTATTTTAATATCTCTTCCCACACGGCTGTTCAAATCTCTTATTAATATTGTATGTTGTTTATGTTGTTCACCGTTGTCTTGTTAGACCCTCTAACCTCGTGGGAGACGCTTAGGCAAGATTTGTCTGTGAAGGGTATTAATATTGGGGAGACCCAAAACAGAAACTTATGGAGAGTTGTATGTAGTAAGTCGATGTATATGTAGGAATAAAGGTAAAGAGAATGATTATTGTTTTTATTAACAAATTTTAATATTTCAGAAAACTAAAAAATCACAAGGTTTATCAAAATACACAAGGAAATGAATTTTCTGTGGTAGACTGTATACCATAAATCTCAAAAATTTATTAAAAATCCTTTATACCAGGTATATTTATTAAAAATACCCGTTTGAACTAGAGCATAGAACGTTTTCGGAATGACAATTCCATCATCAGTGGTGCTTACAAGGTATACATGTTTGAGTCACTAAAAGTATCTAGGTGAAAACTCTTTAAATGGTGTAAATGTATTATACTACATTCGCTCTCGCGAGATTTTTTTTGACACTGACGTTAGTAACTTCTTTTTTGAAAAATTCAGTGGAAATTACTACAAAACCAACGCACCTGCTCATATCCAATATTATTAATGGTAAACAGACATAAAAATAACATAAACCTTACACCAATCAATATTTATTCATTTAAACCATTATAATGTATTGATAGCAAATGAGAAAATTATTTATTGTACAAAATAAAAATATTTTGTAGAAATAAACTTCACAAAATTTTATGAGATTAATAGACACTCCCACTATTTCTAATAATTCTTCTTTTTTTAATGAAAGATTAAGTTGATTTGAGTTGATTTTAGCAGTTAATAGTGTGAGGTAGGAATTGTTGTGTTGTACGTTTCCTATTCCGAATGTCTCAAAAAAAAATCTCGCAAGAGCGAATGTAGTGTATTATGTTACATTGTTGTGTATACTATTATGTTATATTTCAACTTTTACTTGATTTTACATAATGGCAACGCAGTGCTCCCAACTGTGTGGGTTGTTGGCCCTGAAGGAAACCTCTCGAAATTGACTCTATTATGGAGTTGCTACTTAGAGTTCATTTATAGAGGTTTCCCTCAGTGTCAGCCACCCACATAGTTGGGAGTACTTTGTTACCATGACGTAAAACCAAGTAAAAGTTCAAACATAACATATATACAACAATGTAATAATAAAAACTTTACACCATGTAAAGGGTTTTCACCCAGATAACTTTAGTTGCTCAACCATTTTTAGTATGTATACTTGTATACCCTGTAAGCAGCACTGATGATGGAATTGTCACTCCCAAAATGTTCTGTGATGTAGCCTGAAAGGATATTTTTAATAAAAATACCTTTTATAAAGGATTATCGTTTTATTTAAAATTTTATCATTGAAGTGCACACGGGAAAAACCGGCTAAGTCCATTTTTGTAGAAATTCCAGTTTGCATCTTCTGAAACCTTTAAACAAGGCAATAACAAGACAAGCCACGAGAAAAAGCCCATAAATGTATGCCCATACCAGGGCCGTAACTATCATTGGGGCAACCGGGCAGTGCCCCGGGGCCCCGGTCAAGGGGCCCCGCAGAGGCCCTTGTTTGGTTGGCCATGCATATATTTTAACGAGGAAAATAAAAATATGTATTTTAAAAGCTAATCCCATCGAAATATTATCAAATGACACAACTTTAAAAAGACCTTACATAGGCACCTTAGACCTCAACATAAATTTGAGAGGGCTAAGCTGGCGCATCCGAGACATTAAGATAAAAATTTAAATTATGACTTAGGAAATTAGTTATTTCGGCGTAATAAAACCTTGGAAGAACCATTGGAAGAGGAGGACCGGGCTAAGCTGGGGCTCCCGAGAATTTTTGCAATATAAATTTTTATTTTCCTGAGGAAATTAGTTATTTTGGCGAAATAAAAACTAAAATGCAACCGGAATAGGGGCCCCCGGTCCCAGCTACTCTGTCTTAACCAATTTACCCCAGATCACATCTTGGTGCGTGAAAGGAACCATATTGTAGCCGAATAATGTAATTAACATTATAGTATATTTTTATATAAAAACAGAAGTATATGAAAACAGAAAATATGTTATATTGATGGTATTTGCAAAATTATTTAGCTTAAAATAAGGTGATTTCAAATTTTGTTTGTGTTGGTCAACTAAAATAGCAATATGTAGGTACAAGAAACTTCAGTCATGGAATGCATTAAAATGAGTTTTCAAGGGGTTAAATATCAAACATTTTTCGAACCCTCATTCCGCTGGGGGTTAACCGCCAAGACTCCCCAGTAGGGGGTCCCAAGGTCACACTCAAAAAAATTTAGTTCGTAATATTGATTAACAGTGATTACTGAATAGTATTTCGTTGTCACAACAATTTAATTTGTTGTTTCAACGAACTTTTAGACATTGACGAATGAATTTGGTTATTGTCACAATGATTGAATAATAATTGTGAGAATAACTAGAGTACATTAATCAATAACACTCAATTTATTCAGCCAATAACTTAGTTTCGTATATTTAATAAATACTGTTAAGTCTGGCAGCAACTCACGTTCTTGATTTCGTAGATGACAAGCAATTACCTTGGTTTATCGTGACAACGTACAGATTTCATTAAAAAATGTAAAAATGTTGTTAATATAGAGTAATATATGATTATTGAATAGATGTAAATTGATTGTTGTGACAACGAATGCATTAATCAATCTACTACTGCATTTAATACCCACAACCAATGCGTTCATTGTGACAATAATCGTAGTTGTTGAGACAATAAATGTTTTGCTTGACCATTTGAAAGTTAACGGCTTTTCCTTATCGTGATACCCCTAGCTTCTCTGTGTTACCAAAGTGCCGAATAATAATTGCATTTCGTTTTCAAGTGTAGTCCGTAGTAGAAGGAAGTTTTTGTGTGTCTATTATCGTGAAATTTCGGTAGAATTCTTTTTAAATGTATTCATTTTTTTCGAATCCTGAGAAAACTAATTATTATTTTTGAAAATTTCAATGCAAAATAAGATATTGCAGTATTATCGAGGGTCTGAAGTCCCTGAAAACCTCTATAATGATTATTTTAGTACACTCATAAGTCACAGGGGTGAAAAAGAGAGAATTTAGTATGATTTTTAATTTCAAATAGGCATACCACTCAACAGAAACTTTTTGTTTATTCTAAGGGACTTTCTGCCCTCTGTAATAATGTAATATTTTATTCTGCGTTTAAATTTTTCAAAAATACTTATTAGTTTTCTCATAATTAAAAAAAAAATGACTGCGTTAAAAAAGAATTCGATCGAAATTTTGCACCTGCGCTCTCAAAAAGGACTAAAGTGTTATACATTTTTGGAATCACTATTTCAAACGCTTTTAAATAAGCTGTCACATGACGTAATTTCCCATTAAAAAAAATCAAAGTTACGCCGCGCCTGTCACCTGAAGAGGTATCGTGTAAAGTTCGAAACATTGATGTTATAATATAGTTTGATTATTTTAAAATCGACCTGTCCGAGCGTTTTGCTTATGTGCTAAGAATAAATAAGTTAATAAGGGGGTGGGGGGAGTGTAACACTTATTCCAGTACACTGTATAAGTGAAATCATATGAAAAATCACACAGTGTAAAGTCCTTTAGGTTAAGGACAAAAAAGGGGGATTTGCTGAAAAATAGAATTGCTTGTAAGAAAAACCGTATTTATTGTGGGAATGAACGGAATTAATTGTAAAAATAAACGGAAATAATTGTAGAAATAAACGAATTACGTTAGGAGAAATACCACTGTTATTGACACAACGAATAGTCTTCGTCGGTCAATTAACGACGTTGTTGTTTCAATAAATAGTGTTCGTTGACTCAGTGAACAGAGTTCGTAATATCAATAAATAGTGTTCGTTGACTCAGTGAACAGAGTTCGTAATACCAATAAAGTGATATTATGGTATATATAATGAATGTTCATCCATTCAATAAACGTAATACATTGGCTCAACGAACGAAAATAATGAATTGATGAACATCGTTTTGTTGTCCCAATAAAACCAAGAATTGGACAAATTTTAAGTATTGCGTTTGTTGTCTGAATTAACATTTTTATTGATAATACGTACTTTTTTCGTTGAGTGCGCGTTTGCCCCGGGGCCCCCAACATCGTAGTTATGGCCCTGGCCCATACACGAGAGAAATAAGCTAAGTCCACGCGGTACAGGATAATAACAATCTAAGTCCAAAATATCGAGACGCGACGGCTTCCTTATTTCGGTATCAATCAGACGGTCAGTCATAACAACGCCACATAAACAGAATGTTATTGTATATTCTTAATCCGGAAAATTAACAAATTACTATAAAGCAATTTTTTTTTATTGAACAGGGGAAAAACGCCCAAGTCACTACCCTTTAAGATACAATGCTGGATTCCCAGGGCTGAAATTATTATAGCAAAGTTAAACTATTCGCAGAATGTGAAAAATATGCATTCTTTTGTAGTTTTTTGTTAGAAATCTAAGACTCAAGCTAGCGACAAACATACAACGGACTAAAAGTTAAAATATCCAATAACTCAAAATTGTTAATCTGTGACTTAGCCGGTTTTTCCGTGTACCCTTCAATTGTTGTTGGCCCATATTTTTCAACTAACTGACACCTTTAACCAGTTTTTAAAACAATTTAAAGAGACCATACTGACACATTCACGAAAATGATGTTTATGTCCAAAATTTATTTATTCGACGCATTGGCAGGATCAGGGGGCGTCAGTATCAGAAATGTCTGCAATTTCGCGGTCGTAAAACCCACAAAAATCGACCGGAAACATCGATGGTATTAATGGCGGCCATAAATCCCTTTTTATTGTTGTATACATTAAATGGCGATTTTTTAATGCATTTGCATATTCATGATTTATTTTATTTGTTTTTGATAGATGGTCAGAACTTAACACTGTCGTGAGGGTCCAGTTACAATGTCTTGGCCACGAGTTGTGTGCATATACCAGGAGGTATTGATAAGTTCGAATATATGATTTATTTATACAGAATAAATTGTCATTTACCTACTTTTTTATCTCTACATTATAAGATATTTCTATATAAAAGAGCAGGAATAATGATTGTTACTCCAAATATTTCTTATTTCCTTGTCAAAGGTACTTTCTAAGATATTTATTAACTAGAAAAGTTGAGGTGGGGAGAGCTGTTTGTCTCAAGTTGGTTATTTAGAATTAGATTTGCATTTTTTAATTTAGTAGTTTCCATAGATTCTCATAAAGAAAGATAGCTTAAGACCATTGTTTTGAATATGGAAAATTTGAATTTGGTCATTAAAAGAATGATTATAATCTAGAAGGTGATGTGACATAATATGTAGAATCTGTTTTTCTATTATTTAAAGCCATTTTGTGTTCAGCTATACGATAGATAAAGGTCAGTTTGCAAATTTGTACATGTCACATGTAAATTTTCATATTGTTCAGATACGTCTAGTCTAGCTTTGGAACTATAAACTATGGTAGACACACTAATTTAATATTAACTTGGTAGTGTTGGAAGATATGTCTGATCGGTGGCGCCCAAAATCCCGACAGCCAAAATCCCGACAGCCAAAATCCCGACGGCCAAAACACCGACATACCAGAATCCCGACACGCCAGAATCCCGACAGGCCAAAATCCCGACATGCAACAATCCTCGCATAAGTAAAAATTCCGACCACTACATTTTGAATATGTATTTATTGTTTCATTTTCAAATGCAATACCAAATCATCTTCTTCTTCTTATGCAATCCACTAATGGATGTTCGCGATCACGTTTGACCATTTTTCTCTATCCCTTGCAGTATGTATTAGGTCTCCTATGTTTTTTAGTCCTGTCCATTGTTTGACATTACGGAGCCATGACATTTTCTTCCTGCCCACTCCCCTTCTTCCTTCGATTTTTCCTTCAATTAAGGTTTGCAGAAACTGATATCTTTCATTTCTAATTATGTGTCCCAGGTATGCCGTCTTTCTCTGTTTAATTGTGCACATCAGTTGTCGTTCTGTACCAATTCTTCTCAGGATTTCTTCATTTGTTATTCTTGCGGTCCAGGGAACTTTAAGGATTCGTCGATAGATCCACATCTCAAATGCCTCTAGCTTATTCATTGTGTTTATTTTTAAAGTCCATCCTTCCATGCCATATAGGAGCACCGACCATATATAGCATTTTGTGAATCTTAATCTTAGGTTTAGGTCAAAGTCAGAGTTCGTAAAGACGTTTCTGAATTTCATGAATGCACTTCTGGCTCTTTCTATCCGACATTTAATTTCCATATCCGACATCCAGTCTTCACATAGCCAGGTTCCCAGGTACTTAAACTTTCTTACGTACTCTACCAAATCATATTATAGAGTATTGAAATCGAAAAATTATTACTTACTAATAAGTACGGGCATTAATTATTATGTATTTTAAAAGAAAAAATTATGTAAACACTTAATTTTATAATATAAAAGCTATACTTAATGAAATGGAAGGTTGTAAGTGACATGATAATATCTATTTTATGAAAGTAAACTTGAATTCAGGATTTGATTATACGTATATTATTGGACTATATTTGCAAAAAAAAATTTAATTCATATACCCATGTTAGAAATTTTATTTAGAAAATTAGTCCATATTAAATGGTAAATACTTTTGTTTAGTGACAAAAAATCAAAAACGGATGGCCATAAAAAAAAAACAAGAAATAAATGTAATTATATGTTAAAAAGAAACTTATCAAACCTGTCGGGATTCTGGCCTGTCGGGATTCTGGCGTGTCAGGATTTTGGCCGTCGGCATTGTGGCTGTCGGGGTTGTGGCTGTCGGGATTTTGAGGTAGACTCGTATCTGATATGCTTTCACTTCTTGGGGTTCAATCTGTGTATGTGTCAAATAGTACAAAAATGTAAAAAATAGAGGTGATTGTATAAGCAATAATTATTGTCCAAACGTGTAACTGAATTGATCAAAAGTACGAATGCAAAACTTTCTAGCAGAGATAACTACTAATATATTTGATATAATATAATACAGTGACTTTTTCTTTATTTCAGGTAATTATCAACAACAAACTTTTACTAAAAATATCAGCAGGAATCAGGTGAGTTAAAAATCTGCTTCTCATCATATATCTCATAAAAGTGTCTCAAATTTTGTATTAAAGCTATTAAAGCTTTAATTAACATTGAGTTACTTTGTGTAGAAATGGACAGTATAGTTTGAATATTACAACAAACGTTGTGAAAACTAACTAAAAATGGCACCGAAACAAACTTTTTCACGACAAAACGTTTTCAACGTGTTTGCTTAATTAGGATTACTTTGACCCATTCTTATAGTTATATTTGTTTCCGTATCTTTTTATATCTTTATTTATCTTTCCATTTAGATTTTCTTTGCATATTATATTTATAAGCATCCCATTTCTGTTTTGCTTTAACATTCAAATATCTAAAAATAGTGTCTCCAGTTTTCATGGCATTGCTGCATTTCTTTATGCATGCAATTTCCTCCATACTTAAACATCCCAGATGCGGAATGGGACATCTGGGCGTCGCCGTTTCGGCGGGGCCATTTGGGCGTCGCTAAGTAAAGCAAGTAACTGTTCATAAATACATAGGTATCAAATGAAATGTCTTTATCGTATTTAGTAGTTAGTCTTTCGACTTAATCTTTTATATTTTCATTTGGAAATTATAGAAGTAAGTTTCTCGATTTGCAATACTTCAAATATGTATTATTCAAGTCACAGAGACTTGAGAAACCTTTGTTTGGCTTGAGAAATCAATATATCCAAAGAGCAATAATATGTATTGACTCTGAAGTACGATTCCGAGTCTGAAATCCACTCATCTTCTGATAACTCAGCAAAAAGTGGCGTGTTTTAAAGTGACAATGGCAACATCAATAATCTTTGACGCAGAAACGTAAAGTCTAGAGTCAAGTCTAGAGTCAACTCAAGAAATGGCCGAAACGGCTGACGTCCACTTGGCTCGAAGCCCAAACGGTGACGCCCAAATGACCTCGCCGAAACGGCGACGCCCAGATGTCCTATATCCTTTCTAGTGATGTTGAAAAAGTAACTATTCGTTACAAAGTACTCGTTACTTACGAATACCGAAAGTAACGATTACTATACAGAAAGGCAAGTCGTTACTTTGATTACTTTGATTACTCTGATTACTTCGTTACTTCGTACCAATCGTATCAGAGCGAGTACCTATTTGAGTATTGTATCTACAATCGGTTGATATCGGAATCGGACCGGTATTTCACGAGTGTTCGGTATCAGTACAGTTAACTAAAATTTTATCTATGAAGGGCGAAGGCTATGAAGAGTTTTACAGGATAACAGGGCGCTGAGAAGTAGCTGAAACAGAGGGAGTAAATCATTTAACAAAGCATGCACCCAGAAACAGATGTCTATACGATAAAACACGATTTGCCGAGGTAGATAATTCACAGATGTTTGTTCCTTTGAAAATAATAATGCAACACATTAATTAGATTTTAATAATAAATACACACTATTATTCTTATCAGGCCTAGAGAAAAAATACCTAACTTAGATTGATGGGAAAAAATATAGAAATGATAATATTTTTAGACTGTGATCATCAACTTTAATTTTACGTGTAGGTATGGCATTGTTTTTGTTAGACAAGGGCATTTAACACTAAAAACAAAGAAATAAATAAATGTTTAAATATAGTAAGTACCCAATGTGTGTCCCACCTTGACTTTACAGTACAGGTTCTTATGACCAACAGTGATGCCAAATTTTATCAGAAACAGGTTTTAAGCAAATATACTTTTTTCTATAGGATAACTTAGGAATTAATATTATTGACATTTTGTGGCTGTCAGGGATTCTAAAACATTTTTTTTTTCGAAAAATAACTGAACTAACTAACAATTAATGAACTTCAACGAATCAAATGAACTAACTAAAATTAATTTTAAGTTTAAAATTTATACTAAATCAGGGTGTAAACACATTAAAATGACATTATTTATTTAAGGTTGGAAATCAGTCATTAAGAATAACAAAAAACTGCAATTAGGATCCAAATTTTCCAAATTAGCAATCAGTTACTCAATAGGGCTTTTCATCGATTGTCATTTGTTTCGAGCTTTTGTCATATGTTGTATAATCTGTGTATAATATTAATATACATGGATTATACGACATCTGACAGAAGCTCGAAACAAATGACTGTGAATGAAAAGCCCTATACAATGTTATCAGTAATAATTATAAGTTTATTTGATACTCTTTATTATAATTTATTTTAGGTGAACTGACCATCAACAATTAAAAACAATATTAAAAACAGGACAATATAAAACTTTACTTAAACTTGACTGACAATCTATTTTATATTTTGCTTGACATTACTTCAGAACTGTCTATACTGTCAATACATAAATTAACAACCATAGAACAACATCCACTTTTAATGTTAAATATTCTAACATTCTTATCCAAAAAAAGTTATTACGCATATAGATTATAAAATTGCTGATTACTTTTCGAAAATCACTCACAAAAAACAATGAAAAATATTTTTTTACTACTATGCTACGGGTTAGTTTTCATTTAACATTTTTAAGGCCCTACATTTTTAGGACCCCGGTAATGTTCGATTGAAAATTCTTTTGAAGAAAATCGGCATCGTCGCGCTAAAAACTCCCATAAGGATTGCATTGCCATTCGTTCGTGTACTGTAAAGTCAAGGTGGGACAGACATTAGAGACTTGCAACTTTTTGCATTGTATTTAGGATTAGTATGACGTCTGGAAAAAAGTCTACAGTAGAAAAATGGGTGGAAATGCATTATTACATTTTAAAGTGTATAAAACGCATCGAAACATGCATAAACATGTTAAAATCAGTATATAAAGGGACAGATTTTCTTATATCGTTGTATTTGTGGTCACTGAAACCGAATATGCAATCAGAACCGACCTCCGAAGCACCTGGGTGCTCAGGGTTACTGCTAAGGTACGTCATCTAGAGTTTCGAAGGTTTGTTTTTGGCACTTAATTGATGCAAACAGATTACTCGAGATTACTGATATTGTGGAGCAGCAATGACAGAACAATTAACAACATTAATTAACAAAATCATAAGGCACAATAAAATACCGGAAGAATGGAGAACAAGAGAGCTAATTCTACTATTCAAAAAGGAGATAAAAGCAGCCAGAAAACTACAGAGGTATCAACTTGTTAAATACTACCTTGACTACTAACTTACTACTAACTTACAACTAAATTTTTACAAGATCTAATGAATCAGAGTATAAGTTTAGCAGATGAACAACAGGGTTTTCATACTGGAAGATCCTGTAACGATGCAATATTCGTCATAAAGCAAATTGCTTAGAAATCACTAGAGTATAATAGACCAGCATTTCTATGTTTGATTGACTTGAAGAAAGCATTTGACAGAGTAGAGTTAAGACTCATAGATGTAATCCATCTTCTGTATAATAGAGAATGTCCCTTAGATATCATAAAAACTTATGAAAAAATCTACCATAACAACAAAATGGAAGTCAGAATAGATGGACAACTTACATAATCTATAGATATAGGCAGTGGAATAAGACAGGGAGACTCATTGAGTCCTATGCTCTTTAATTTAATGATGGATGAATGTTTACGTACTTTTGGATTCATTTTATACTGCAATTATGCATTTCCAACCATTTTTTTATTGAAAATTTTTTCCTGTTTCACTATTTCCCTAAAAACAATTTATTTTTTCCTAAATGCCTATGTGTATTTTATTGTTATGATTCAAAAATCTAAAATAATATTTGCCCGGGTCAAAAAATTAGTAGAATTTATAAAAAAAATTCATTTTTAAATATTAATTAGTCTGTACAAAATTATGTCGGGCACCCCTGGTTTTTAAAATAATAGATTACATATCTTTTAATTTCTATCCATTAAATAGATCGGTGAAGGTCGTTGCTATAATCGGATCTTATACGAAATACTGAGAAATGCAATTCTCGATATGATTACCGGTACTCAAATACAAAAGTAATCATAGTAATCAAAATATCCTACTAATACAAAATATGTACTGAGAAATCCGATTCTCCAGATAATTACCGGTACTCAAATACAAAAGTAACAAAAGTAATCAAAGTAATCAAAGTAACGAATACTGTAAATAATTACTTTATACAAAAGTAGCGATTTGTAACGATTACTCGAAAATAACTATAATCAACATCACTAATCCTTTCAGATGGTAATTGATCGCTTGCAGCACTTTTCCATATTTTTTTTCACTTTTTTAAGTCATATCGACATCTCGGCGATATGACTTAAAGGTGACTGTATACCTGGACATTGTTCCTCGTTATTTAAGTTTACTAAAAGACTTTCTTTTCCATTCGAGTTTTTCCATGGCTAACTAGATAGAACTTGTTTTTAGCATCGGAGGAAAAAACTAATTATTGTTAATTTGATTTCATTTTTATCACATATTGATCATTAAATCCTTTATCTGGTACATATATCAATAGAAGTAATAAAAAAACATTAGAGAATCTATGTCATGAAATTTTCCAACTTTCTCGTTCTATCCAAGCCTCCTAATAAAGCAATTTTACTCAAGCTTTTCTCCAATTTCTCGTAGCTACCCTCTAGAAACTTATTTATTAAAACAAATTGTTGTACTAAGAAATTAAGTAGGTACACAGGTCCAATATATTAGGTATATAACTCAATCTGTTGAAGGGGTAAATTCAGGCCGTTCGTCGTCTCGCGGGGCTCTTAACTGCCTTGTTTATTAACTTTCTGAATTACGTTGAAGTGATGTTATAGCTCGAACTTTACAACGGCGAAATTGTTTCCATAAAATAGGAGAGCCTTGCACTAGGAAATGTATTAGGAAGCGACGAAGATGAATGCGAGTGGGAAGCGGGGTTAATATTGTGAATACGCGACTGGGAAGAAAGGAGTGCTGTATTATGCACTTTTAATGATGTACAAGAATGCCGATCATTTTAAGTGTTTTGTAAAATATACAAAACACAAAATACACAACAGGAATGCTTTTTAAAATATTGAATATGATGTAATCCTCCCTTCATACATTTTTTTTCTTCAATATCTCCTAACCCTGTGCTAATACTACATAGTTGTTAATCATATTCTACAATTACATGTAAATACATACATAAATATGCGAAATCATTAAAATAACTTCAGAATTATGTGGACTGCATCTTAGGGTGTGATTCAATGGAATTGAAAGAGATTATTTCATTCATAGGAGATTCTGACCAATAGAAAGCTACAGAAATCTGAATTAAATCGATAATTTTTGATAATTGCCCGTCGTTAAGTATATTACGTCAGATGCCCTTCGTTGCTACGAAAAAATACATTCAGTGACATTAATGACAATTAGTGTTTTAAAAATTATAAAAGTGATGACTTTCAATCGTCAAATATTTATAAAAACTTTGTGTTTAATTGTACTAATTTGTACTTACATAAATAAATTACAATAAAATTTTGGTTTTGAACAATTTTATTCATGAAATAATCGCAGCAAATTGCACTCGAACTCTAAAATTAATATAGAATTTTAGAGCTTTTGTGCAATTACTACTGATAATTATGCATATATACAATTATACATATAATGTTACAGGGTAGCAGTATACATTTAGTTACTTATTTAGTTACCTCGGTAGAATGCAGTAGGATGTGGTTACCCATACTGAAAGAGGAAATCAATAGAAAGAAAATACCACGATTAGTAAGTCAATAACATATCGAGTTAGTACAAATTTTATATTTTAGTATTACGTATTGTATATCTATGTATTATTAATGTTATTTATAATTTAAACATATTAAAATCAGAATTTGGTATTCGTTTTTTTTAAGGTAAATTAAATGTAAGACCAAATACTTACGATGTTGGGATAGTATCACGAGGTTTTTTCCTGGTTTTCCCTCGTGATTTACTATGGAATCTCTAACGCGAGAATTTTACCGTCATCGTTGCATTTGGTTGTCTTTTTAAAGACAGATCACATGCTATGATTTTTTTGTGACGGATATTCTTGAGTTGAGATTGATTTCATGTAATCGAATGAACTGTTTTTTAGTAAAGTCGTCCCAGGAACGCAACTCATAAATATTGGCGATACCATTTTAAAGTCTTCTACTTTAAAATTTATAATATACGTCTGAATTGCCAATATAAATGAGTCAGATTAAATAAATTATTAGTAGAATTTTTTTTTACTCAGTAACAACATTTTTGTTTATTCTAGTAGTATTTTGTATTTTGACAACGAAACCCGAATAAAATCATTTTTTTTTTGGTAAAATTGTTGCTTATTCCCATTAGAAATAGTTGGTTACAGGGTAACAGTAAAACGTATTTTAAATTAAATAAATTACATACATTCTTCTTTTTTTTTGTCAAATAATTTATATAAAAAAATTTCGGACACCCTGTATAAATAATTATGTAAATGTTTATATTACTGAATAGAGAGTTGAATAATCTTTCAAATGAGCTAACACACGACCCCTATTCCCAATAAAAAATCGTCGATTACGTCATCACGCCCAAGTCACTAGTATATACATATGTGCCAGAATATCATAATTTAAAAATAAAAATCGACTTGTTTCGTGATTTTCCCTAAAGTCGCCGGTTTACGAAATAACGAATTTATTTCTTTCATTTGCACTATACTCTATACTGTATAAACACTGATAATTTTCAATCAGTTGGACAAATTTTAATATTTGATCCGCCATTCTCATAAAATTCCGTCAAAAAGGTGTTCTAACACTCAAGCGTACTGCAAGTCTGCAAGCGACTGACATCGTTGTACGCCTGGCGGCTTAAAGCTTATCTGCGTTGACGATTCCGCGCCGCTTACGCTTCGTGTACCATGTACAGTATTCCATAAAGACACAAGTGAGCAGCACGAAAGCGTATGCTTTTCGTACGGCGCATCTAATACGCGTCTATGACGATACGCTTCGTGTGCAGAATGCCTAATGGTGTATTGTTTTATTAAAATTCTTTTTAAAAAATCATCCAAATGGATTATAAAATTTCAGAACGTTTTTGATCTTTTCATATCATTGTCAGTGAAACATTTCTATTTTGTAGTTAAAACTAGCCCACTATTTTGCATATAAAAATTTTATGTTAAATTTAATGTTGAATGGTTTTCAATTAATAATTTTTTGTAGCGACACTAGGTCGATGTTAGTAGATTAACTTAAGGGGTTACATGGCTCCCTGCTCGAAAACGAAAGGGTGTTTATCTTACGAAGGATACAGACCGACTGAATAGTCAGTATTTTCCTTTTATTTCGATTTTGCCCATGCATGGCATGGGTTATCGGGATCTTACGGAATTTAATTTACACAGTCTTATAGCTCTTTAAAAATCCTACAGAATCATTTGTGAAGAAACTTTTTATCGCCAAAAATATATAGAATATTTTTCGAGGTATTCTCAAAAAACCCTCTTAAAAAGTCGATTTTTTCGTCAAAAAACTGTTATTTTCAAGCGCGAATAACTCGAAAAATATTAGTTTTACGAAGAAAATGTAAAAAAAAAATTTTTCTTAGAATAACTTTTCTCATCGAATTACATGGTTAAAATGTAATAAAAAATTCCCACCCCCGAGATGGGGTGGCAACCACCCCCAAGGTTTTAGCATATGATAGCGGCATGATATAGAAAATGATTCTTGGACTATTCCCTACCTTCTGTGAAAATTTCAAGTAAATCCATGCTGGACGAAAAAATTTCGAGTCAAAATGCTTCATTTCCTCAATCGACTATTGGGGCCGGCCGACCGGTTCTGTCCCGTCATCCAGCTGACCGACTATAATAACTTTTATTTATATTTAATTTAGAATGTGTGTACTGATTTTCAGCCTTAGTAAATGGAAATAATTACCTTCGTAGGAAAGCAAATTTGATACCCTCTCAGTAACCCCTGTTCTACGTTTTGCTTGACCGACCGCAGTATGTTTCTCTACACGCTCACAGTAATTAACTGTGAAAAATCTAGCTTTAGTAAATTCAAAGAGATTTTTCAGCGCTGCCTCTTGGTCTAGTAGAGCGGCTGTGTTGAAACCACATGACATTTTGATAAAATAATTTGATAATTTGCAAGTGTCATACTACGTTGTATCCATCCATAGTGATGACAAAACAGACAGAATAGATGTCAGCTAATTTTACAAATGAAGCTTCAACAATATTGCCGCTACTGTCAAAGTTCGGAAGTCCCCAATGGAAAGCTTTGTACAGAGCCTAAGACACGTTTTTTTTCTTTCATCGTCGCCATCAACAGCTATTCAATCCGTCTTCGGGTGTAAGCCTCCATTAGGTGTGTCCTTTCATTTCTGTTCATGTTTTTCTGTCTGGTTTGAGGTCTGCCTTTACTTCTCTTAATTGTTCTTGGTAGTCATTAAAGAATTCTCTTCGTCCAACGGTTGTCTTCCATTCTTCCTATGTGTCCTGCCCGGTTTCATTTTAACATGGCAAGCTTTTGGATCACATCTGTTAGTTTTGACTGTCTTTTTATTTCTTCGTTGGAGTTGCGATAGCTGAGCTTGTTGAGCATTTGCCGTTCCATAGCTGTCTGAGTCACTTGAATTTTGTGGACTATGCTGTTGTTAACAGCCCGAATTTTAGTTCCATGTACCGGCGGCGGCGATACGTACTGGTAGAAGGTTTTTGCCTTTAAAGCATTTGGTCAGTTTAATTTTAAATCTGTTTGAAATCGACAAAATGCTGTCTCATCTTCCATTTAAATCATATTCTTTCTATTCAAAACATTTTCTATTTAAATCAGCCTTTAGGTTCAGCTTTGACAGTTCAATTTTTTGTCGTAAATCCAAAGGTTTGAGAAGTTTTGTCCAGAGTTATATATATACTCAGTTATATCTAGAGGTTCGTTGGTTAGATATTTTTTAGTTTTTGCTAAATTTATTTTTATTCCTATTTTTTATTTCGCATTTAAGTCTAATGGTAGGGGAGCCCAAGTGGGGATTTTTGCAGTTACTCGAGCGCGTCAGATTATCATATGGGGAGAAACCTGGTACCCTGCAGATGTAGCTCTACCATATATTGGCTCTTAACACAGGGAAGTTCGTTAAGGGGGGCCCGAAAAAAAAATCTATCCTTAAAAATACTCTAAATTGTCAGATTAAGATAAGGTAAGTTAAGTACATGCAAAAGAGTGATATTTCAAAAATCTCACGATTTTAGCGGGGCGTAAGGAAATGGGTGAGTCAAAAAGTTTCACAAAAAAAGCGAATATTTCGCGAAATGGACATCAGATCGAAAAACTAAAAAATACGTCTTCAATATTTTTCAAAAATCTATCAAATGGTACTAAACATGACCCCCCACGGAGAGAGGTGGGAGGTAAATTTAAAATTTTAAATACAAACCCCGCGATATTTCGCAAAATGAACATCAGATCGAAAAACTGCAAAATACACTTTCAAAATGTTTTTTAAAAATCTATCGAATGGTACCAAACACGACCTCCCACGGAGGTGGGGTGGGGAGTTACTTTAAAATCTTAAATGGACCCCCAAATTTTTATTGCAGATTTGGATTCTTTACGTAAAAATAAGCAACTTTTTTTCGAGGCATTTTTTCGAATTATGGATAGATGGCGATATAATCGGAAAAAATATTGTTGGAAATGGAGACTTAAATTAAAAAATGGAAAGTCCCCACTAAAATGGAAAATTTTAAATAACTTTTTTTGGTTTTAGGAGCTAATAATCACAACCCAATAGGTCCCCATAACGCTCGAGTGACTGAAAATTTAGCATACTTTGCTCCCCTACCATAATATCATTTCCTGCAATTCTTATCTGTATTTTGCTATTAGTGCAACATCATCGACAAATCTCAGATGGTTCAAGTTTTCGCCGTACATGATCACTCCTTTATTAGCTTATTCCAAAGTTCGAAACATATCTTCTAGAGCTAAAGTAAATAGTTTGGGTGAGATAGAAGCTTTTTTCTTTACACCCGGACTAATACAACTTTCCACACATATACCGGTAGAAACAATCAAATGAACGGTGACCTGATTCAGTCTTGTGAAACGTTTGGTCTTTTAATTGACAAGTAGTATAGGGAACGAACGCAGATTCTAATTAAGATTTTTACCGGTGTTGGAAGACTGATCTATCTGATATTTTTGACACGGAATCATAACATGCCTTGTTATTATATTTTTAAATTATTAATCATTAGTCCAAAAGCCTTGTTAGACTCTTATCTGAAGAATGTTTTGTTGTAGAAACGAGATGATGATGTATTAGTAGAGTGTATCTAGGATATTAACTTTTGGATTTTAATCAGTAAAATGAGTTTGTGAAATAAGTATCAATGGTTTCACAAGCAGGAAGAAACAAGAGTTAACGAAGAAGTAAAAATGGTTATTTGATGAAGAATTATTTTCTGAATAGAAATAGAAAAAAATGAAAATGTTAAGTGAAAAAAAAAATGAAAAAGTTCACTGTCAGAGAAAAAAGTAAAAGTAAAGAGCATGGAACCAAAAGCATGGAACCAAATCTCTAATCAATTAGATACCTTTAAATCGAAATAAGAGTGGACCTGCTGTAGGCTAGATTTTTATAAATACCGATGAGGGAGTTGGAGCTGGAATATACGGAGGGAAACTAAAGCTAAGTCTAGGTAATCACTATACTATTTGGCAAGCTGAAAATGCTAAAGAGATGTATCTGTAGAAACTAATAAAGAAAAATGTAGGGATATAGTCTAGTAAAATAAAATTACACTACATGTAAATCAAAATGTAAATTCGTACAGGTTGAAACAAATTTTATATCAAATTTTAGGTGGGTACAAAAGATATTTTCAAGAAAGTATCCAAATCATACAAGGGGATCATTGTTTAAATAATTAAAAAGGGGTCATTTTTGAATAAAAAAATATTTTTTTAGCTGCTGAGGTCATTCAATTACCAATGAAGGTCTATGGGATTTTTTTCTGCAAAGTTGAAGGGTAAGTCTTTCACATAAGTCTTACTAAATTAAATTTGACCCCCTATTTATTTAAATAATTGTATATAAAACTTTAAAAACAAATTTTCAAAAAAATATTTTTAGCGTTTTAAATAAGCACTATAAAATATCTTACTTTACAGACTAAGTTGCACTATGTTATCAGTATTAAGCAAAAAAAATTGGTCCAAAAATATTTAATATTTTTTGAGCTATTGAATTTGTTTATTAAATATTACTCTATTTTCTACTGCAAAAACGCGATTGTTTCCAAAGAAATATTCACCTGTATTAAATCTTATTATTTTTATTTTTTTGTATATTTTTGATAAATGTATTGATAAATTCAAATTTCAATTAAAATTCCCCCTAAAATTGTATTTGAAAATTATTCAAATTTGTTTATAATTTGTTTTTTTAATAACGTCGCGGGGATTAAATATTTTGAAATGCCGTTTCGATAATTGGGTTCCTGGGAATTTTTCACTAATTAACAAATTTTTTTGTCTTTTTTTCCTCTTCTTTTTTTTTCTTGGAGTTATATTATTACGGGCCCTTTTAGGGTTAAGTCATTAAGAATGTCGAATCTCTAAGTTGTAGATTCTAGACATAAAAATATTAAGATTGGTGTAAAATCACTTAAATAAAATGTGGCTACTTACTGAGTTACAGAGTGTTTTATTTAAAAATTTGAAAATTATTTTTACCAATTACTTTTAAACTATTTGACGTATCCTTATCATACTTGGCAGAAAGTGTATGTACTATACAGTCTACTAAATTGTGATAAATAAAAGTTTCTAGCTACTACCAGAGGCGTACGACAGGGGATAGTTAATGGTTGACCCTTACTAAATTCTACGCCACTGAGGGAATTACTATTTTAGAGAAATTTTTCGATTCTCCAATACTTTCTATGTAAATAATATACTCTTTACTGGTAACGATTAAGTCATTAGTTTTCGAGATATTGGACGTTAAAAATGAAACGGCATAGTTATTTTGATTCATTCATTCATTCATTTTAAACTTCCAATATCTCTCAAACTGATGGCTTTATCAATACCAATAAAGTTATTTACATACAAAGTATTGGAGAATCGAAAAATTTCGCTAAAATAGTAATTCACTTAGTGGCGTAGAATTTGGGAAGGGTCAATCATTCACTATCCCCTGTCGTACGCCTCTGGAACTAGCTAGAAACGTTTGTTAATCACAATTTAGTAGCGTGTATAATAGCCACACTTTCTGCCAAGTATGATAAGGATACGTCAAATAGTTTTAAAGTACTTGGTAACAATAATTTTTAAATTTTTAAATAAAACACCCTGTAACTCAGTAAGTAGCCACATTTTATTTAAGAGATTTTAGTTAAATCTTAATATTTTTAGGTCTAGAATCTACAACTCAGAGATTCGATATTCTTAATAAAATTTAACCCTAAAAGGGCCCGTAGTAATGTAACTCCAAGAAAAAAAAGGAAGAAGAAAAAACGACAAAAAAATTTTGTTAATTAATAAAAAATTCCCAGGAACTTAATTATCGAAACGACATTTCAAAATACTTAATCCCCGCGACGTAATTAAAAAAACAAATTATAAACAAATTTGAATAATTTTCAAATGCCATTTTAGGGGGGAGTTTAATTGAAATTTGAATTAATCAATGCATTTATCGAAAATATACATAAAAATAAAAATAATGACATCTTAAGCAGGTGAATATTTCTCTGGTAACAACCGCGTTTTTGCAATTTAAAATATAGTAACATTTAATAAACAAATTCAATATCTCAAAAAATATTAAATATTTTTGGACCAATTTTTTTTGCTTAATACTGATAACATAGCGCAACTTAGTCTGTAAAATAAGATATTTTACAGTGCTTATTTAAAACGCTAAAAATAATTTTTTGCAAATTTGTTTTTAAAGTTTTATGTACAATTATTTAAATGAATAGGGGGTCAAATTTAATTTAGTATGTCTTATGTGAAAGATTTACCCTTCAACTTTGCAGAAAAAAATCCCATAGACCTTCATTAATAAGTGAATTACCTCAGCAGTTAAAAAAGTATATTTTTTGCAAAAATGACCCTTTTTTAATTTTTTAAACAATGATCTCCTTGTATGATTTGGATACTTTCTTGAAAATATCTTTTGTACTCACCTAAACTTTGATATAAAATTTGTTTTAACCTGTACGAATTTACATTTTGACTTTTTTTTATTTTATTAGGCTAATATAGATCTATAAAATTATATCTAATATACAGGCTGCATTAACGGCACTAAAATCGAATTGGGTATACTTTAAGATAAAAAACTCACAATTTACTCACAAGTAAAAACTTCAAGTTGTATACTGGTATAAAATTGTTTATTAAAAAACTTCATAAAATGTCGTGCAAAACGTTTTCGTTCTAATTCAGAACCTCTTCAGTGCATTCTGCTAAGTAATTGTAACTAGCACACTATTTAAAGTGGTAACTTCATAATATATGGTTTACATGTTAAATGTTATGAAAATATGGTGACTACCAGTCGATGTTAAAATATTAAATTAAGTATATGCTTAAAGGGCAACATGCTTCCCTGCTCGAAAAAAAAACTAAGTACTTGCCAGTTCAATGGGCACAGACCAACTGTGTTGAGTGTATATGTTATAGTCAAAGCCCGAATTTCAGGCACTCCTAGGTTTGACTAGGCAATCCTCAAGTCTGACGGTCTTAGTCAGAGTCCGAAATAAATTACAGTTTCGGCCTTTGACTAGTCAAACCTAGGAGAGACTAAGTTGGTCGGGCAGAGGTCGAAATTTAATTTTATGAAATCGGGGTTTGACTAGTCAAACCCCGATCAGCTATTAAAATGTCGTAATTTGTTAGATTAGGTTTAATAAAAGGTAATTTTTTTATTTTAATGTGTATTATTTTTAAATTGTCGTAATTAAAATAAAAAAGTAGTGTTTATTCTCACATGTTGAGACATTATGGCCTTTAAAGTTGCACAAAGTTTTACACTTACATAATTTTGACGCGCATTTCTTATCGCAGTAGCATTTTATAAAGCCTTGCAGTATTATTTATATATTTATGTATTATTAATATTATTTATAATTTAAAATAACTTAACCACATATCATAAAATCGGAATTTGGTGTTAGTTTTGAGAGTAAACTGAATGTAAAACCAGATACTTACAATGTTTGGATAGTATCGTGAGGTTTTTTCCTGGTTTTTCCGCGTGATTTACTATGGAATCACTAACACCAGAATTTTTCTCTCACCATTGCATGTGGTTGTCTTTTTAAAGACAGATCACATGCTGCGATTTTTTTGACGGATATTCTTGAGTTAAAATGATTTCATGTAATCGAATGAACTATCTTTCAATAAAGTCGTCCCAGGAACGCAACTCACAAATATTGGCAATATCATTTTAAAGTCTTTTACTTTAAAATGTATATATGTCGGAATTGCCGATATGAATGAGTCAGATTAAATTAAATTATTTGAAGAATTTTTTTTAGTAAGCAACAACATGTTTGTTTAATTTATTAATATTTTGTATTTTGACAACGACGTCCGAAAGGAAAGTCGAAACGTTAATAAAATATTTTTCAAGGTGGCTTATTTCCCAATTACAATAATAAAATTCAGGCGTTGTGCACAGCCAAAAAAGATTAAAATAAATAAAGGAAAGGCGATTGAAGGTCTTCATGCCCAGGCTAATGCTACGAAACAATCAAGTGAAAAAAGATTTTCTCCAATTTCAATCGGAAAAAATGTATCAATTCCTATCCCCAGCTTTGATAAAGCCAAAGGAGATGCTCGACATATTTTGGGTATCATACAAGATAAAACAATAATTGACGGTTTATATAGAGTTATATACGATATACGATATATCGTGGGTATACTGCAAAAACTGACCAAGTCAATTTTTATCGATTTTTAGTTTATGTGACTAAGTCATCCAAAGAACTCACCGAATATCTGAAAAAATTCCCAAGGCAAAATTATAAGGTTTGATGCCGCAACACACATAACATACAAATGTCTATGTTGGGTATGCGTATCAACAGACTGGAAGAAATGAGCATGTTGACTTCGTCACTTTTGCATGAAATATGATTCATATTTTATTCATGTCAACATTGAACTGCGACAATTGGATATTATGACTTGGTCACTTTTCTATGCTTTAGTTTTATCTATACGTTGTATGTTTATTTGTTGAACGATCACGTGTTGGAAAAATAGATATGTATTAAGTTTATCTTTCATTTTATCGTATAAAACAGCAATTTAAATATTGTGCAGCATAATTTTTTAGAATCTGGGCATTCTTACATGGAAGTAGATTACATGCACAGTGTCATAGAAAATGCTAAAAATAATGTTCCAGTATACACTATGCATGATTCGTTACACATTTTTAGACTGGCCGAAACAAAGAAAGTGATGCATATAACGTACAGGAATTAAGGTATAATGCTTTTCTTGATATAAATACTCTAGCTGCTAATGTAGGTACTCTTAAAAATAGAACCATTGACGAAAACTGAAATCGTGTTAATTGGCTAAAAATTATATGTATGTGATATGAAGAAGACCAACCGCAATATATTTTTTAAGTACAACTATAGTGATTCAGACTTTCTTATGTTCAATGTAATTGGGCGTACTAAACGAGTTATAAATCTTATAAAAGAAATTCAACTACTATTTTACTCCAAAGAAAATTCCTATTTCTAAACTTAAAAAGAAGGATCTTCTAAAATTGTGTAGACAGGAACAACTCCTTCTGAATTCCATGCTTGGGTATCAGTCAATACCATCAGAGTGGGAAGATGTTGCTCCAGAGCCATCAGTATTGTCCGATTCGGATTCAGATTAGCCCTACTTCTCCTATTCGGATTCAGATTAATTCTAGTAGAGAAACGTTTACATTTTTGTTATCATTTTCCAATTTAAAAAATAAAGTAAATGTTTTTATTTGAAACTTCAGCCTTACACTGTAAATAAATAAAATTAGAAGTATTTTCTTTGTGATTTATTATTGATAAATAAGCATCTTTTTGTGACCATGATTTAAATTTGAGCAAATTTCTACATCAAAAAGTGACCAAGTCAATTTCTTTTCGAAAATCAAAAAGGTTAATGCGATTTTTTAGAACTACTTAGAATCACTAACTTCAACCATTTAATACCTGGAAAGAAAAAATACATATCCTTTTAAAATGATTTAAAAAAAATTCAAATAAAATTACAGAATATTCAACATCAATTATCTCGAAAGCACGATATTTGACTTGGTCAGTTTTTGCAGTAAACCCACGATATATAAAAAATGCGGAATAATAAACACACTTTTTCAAGAAATCGAATAAGTAATTTTTTTAATTCCAGTTCCAGACGTTAAGCTGTCTCTAAGAGAAATTAGTACAAAAGATTCTAAATTTGGAGGACAAAGCTTTATAAAATGCCATTGCAATAAGAAATGCTCTTCAAAATTACGAAAGTGTAAAAGGTCTAACGTATTGTGCAATTCTAAATGCCATAATGCCTCAACATGTGAAAATAAAATCTATTTTTTTTTAATTACGACAATATAAAAATTATTAACATTGAAATTAAAAAATCACGTTTTATTAAAATTAATCTAACAAATTACAAGATTTTAATAGCTGATCGGGGTTTGACTAAAACTTTTTTAAAATTAAATTTCGACCTTTGCCTGACCAACTTAGTCTCTCCTAGGTTTGACTAGTCAAATGCCGAAAATGTAATTTATTTCGGGCTTTGACTAAGACCGTCAGTCAGACCTGAGGATTGCCTAGTCAAACCTAGGAGTGCCTGAAATTGGGGCTTTGACTATAACATATATACCATAGTGTTGGTGAGTGGTATCTGCAAATCCGCATCGTTCTAAAATTTTGTTTCTTTTTTAAAGAACTTTTGAGTGTATTGTAAATAAAATGGGGTGCTAACAACATCCTTGCGTTAATCTTTTTGATCTTACAAATACTGTTGTCATTTGTGTCCCTGTTTTTATTTTTGTTATGGGTTGATTGTATGTATAGTACTTTAACAGCTTTTATTAATTCTATATGAATATTAGTGATTTCCATTGATTGCCACAGCATCTTCAGTATTGGCTCCGTGCGTCTCCCCTCTAATTACAGTCACGTGACACGCTGTCAGATTTTGTAAGGACGTTTTAACATTGAGTCTTTTGGGATTATTTTGTTAAACTTTAATATTTTATTTTGTAGTGATAATAACCGAATACAATTGTTAGAATTCATTAGTTATTAATTTATACTGTAATTTATAGTGCAACAAAATATTTTTTCTACAACCACTATTCAAAGTGCACTTTTCTGCACGGTTTTATGTTAGCAAACTTGATATTTTCTCACAGTATAAGATATTTGACATTAGTGTGCAGAAAAGTGACGTTTCTGTGCCGCAAAGTGACGTTTCTGTGCCGCAAAGTTCTTTTCTGCACAGTTGACTACCTCATTCTGAGTAACGTTATATTCTGTTTACATCCGTGGACTACCGCATTCTGAGTAACGTTATATTCTGTTTACATCCGTGGTTAAATTTTAGACAAATATATAACCTATAAGACAATTATTATATTTAACTATAGCATAAAAACTAAATTATGGATGTTACAACTGTTTTATTTTACAATTTGATTCTTATTAAACATTTTATAATTATCAAATAACCAATAAGGATTTAGCAACCTGTGCAAGAGACGTCGAATGAAGTAGGTTTTGTGTAAATCCGTGACTGCATAAATATAATGTCAATAATGTGTAATAATTGTTTAAATTTAAACAAATTAAGGCAATGCATTAATTTTTTAACTGATTTCTGTGCAATGTATTTAGGTATAAGGAATTTAAATTGATTAGTAGGTATTAATTAAATACAGTTTAAAATTTATCACATAGGTACCTATTATAATTAATCGTCGTTTGGAAATTGTGATTTTTATTTTTAGGAAAAACTGTGCTTGTAGAAAAAGTATAGTGTGAAACACGTGCAGAAAGATAATTTCACTCGCTTGCGCTCGTACCGCAACTTTTCAAACTCGTGAGAAATTAGTATCTTTCTGCACTTGTTGCACAATATACTATTCTTTGTCGTTAATAAATATTATTGACATCAACTGCGACAGTGAGGTTATGTATACAAAATCAAACTGATAATCAATATTGGAAAGTGAAGAATTTATATCAGATTAAGTGCGCTTTTATTTTCTGTTTATATTAATACATAATATCACTAGCGTGACACGGCATTTTTTTAAATGTCTCATTTAAACATACACAAAGCGTCCTTATAAAATTTCAAAAAACCGCCACCATGAGCAGGTCGGTCGATTTTGCTTTGACACTTTGTTAACGCTCGGAGCGAATACCGCTAGCGTAGGCTTTCTTTAGGTCAACGAACATTTCTTGATTCCGTGCCATATTATATTTTTTTCTTTTTTCTATTATCTGGCAAAAACTAGTTAGTTACTTCAATTAAGTGTATTTTGAAAACTGCTTCTGCTGTGTGTAATCCGAAACACCAAATAAAGATCTTTATAGTAGTTCTCTCCACCAGTTGTTTGATAAAAGCTATTCTCTTGCATTCCTCCACGACTTTACATCTTCTTGTTAGTTATAATTATTTATCAGAGCTATTTACCTCGCAAGACGATCCTCTTTGCCGATAATTGATATCGTTAATAGAAATCCCCATTACTTTATAAACCATTTGTCAGATAATTCTCTATAATGGACGCTGCCACGTTTATCCGAGAGGTGAAGAATGCGTTAAATATGAAAATTTAATGACTTTATCACAAGATTACCATTAGGTCTTCGGCGTAAGTGGATGGCCAGTCGTGATGGTAATCCCAGAGATTCGGTATAAGTAATGGCCCGGATAAATATTTATTTTTATTATCGGAGTAGTTTGTACTGAAAACTATTCAGTGTTATGTAACCGCCCTGTCTTCTAGAATGAAATATTACTACTTTCTCCGTACTCGTGTGAGTCAGACTGGATATTTAATAATTTGAAGTTGAATATATAATTGATGGTAAAAGGAAAAAAAATTACAAAAAAATTATACAATTAGACATGCTTTACTCTTGGATTTTTTAACTGATCTTAAAAAAAATTGTTCCAAAATCTGAATCCAAATGAGATTTCGAGTATCCAAAAAGTGGTCGCATCTCTGTATTTAGTTAATAGTATTCCTATTTGCGTCCCGCGTCCACTGCTGGACATAGGTCTTCCTCATCTCTTTCCATCTATCTGTGTTTTGTGCGACTTGCATCCAGTTACCGATAACATGCTTCAGATCGTCGGTCCATCTGGATGGTGGCCGTCCTCTGCTCCGTAGTGCTTCTTCTCGTGGCGTCCACTAGACCAGGGGTCACCAATAAGTTTCCCTGAGGGTCCATTTCGAAAATTTATGACACTTCCGGGGTCCGGATTTAATGCTACCTGTGTCTGGTTGTTCTGATTCGGTTTCTTTGCGGATTCTTGTTAAAAAATATACCCTATAAACAAATCAGAAGGGTGCTGGGCGAAATTTTTGGGCAGAAATTGCTTAACAATTTTTTTAACAAATTCAAAACATCACCTTTTTTGTCCCCAAAAACATGTTTTTAGAATTTTTGGGTCATCTTAAACAAAAAAGAACTGTGATTTTCCCAAAACTTGACAGATTTCGGGATTTATGCGATTTAAAATTTGAAAAATGCGAAAATAAGCATCTTTGAAACTTGAAAGGTCATTTGTGAGTTATTCGTAAGTGGATTTTTCCACATTCTCTATTTCATTTGTTGATTTTGTTACGATTGGTCGGTGAACCAACTTTGTATCTTTTGATCACTGAGTGTGTTCAAAGACTGACTTCTTTTTTGTTTGTTTTTTAAACATATATTTTACTTTAAGTAATTAGGGAATTAAAACTTGAGACTGTCATTGTCAGATGATGCGTAGATATACGCTCCTGTTATGTTCTATGTCTCGGATGTTGTTTTTTGATGGAATGTGTCTAAAGATATTCAACCTCTCATCTTTACCGATGAGCCCAGGGAGGTTGAAGAGGTCGAAACACATTTCTGAGAACTGGTGTTTGGATCTTTGATTCTATTCAAAAAAATTTTCCCAGCCCGAAATAGTGGATGTGTGAGTTATTCGTAAGGGGATTTTTCCACATTCTCTATTTCATTTGTTGATTTTGAAAGGTCATGTTTAAATTATTATTTTTGCGGTGGTCAAGTGCCTAAATTGAAGTTTAAACATTTAATTTCAAGATTCTAATGAGTAATCGGGGCTTATTTCAATTATTTAGAGTCTAAATTTTAGACCGTTGTTTCTAATTGTTAAATATGCGCGATAATTCGCGCGAAATAAGCCCCGATTACTCATTAGAATCTTGAAATTGAATGAATAAACTTTAATTCAGGTACTTGGCCACCTGAAAACTAATAATGTACATATGAGTTTTCAAGTATCGAAAATTCTCATTTTCGCATTTTTCAAATTTTAGTCGCTGACAACTCGAAAACTATCAACTTTTCAGAAATATGACATGAGACATCTTTTGTTTAAAATTACCCGAAAAAGGCAGAAAGATAAATTTGAATTTGTTTAAAAAAATTGTTTCGCCCGACACTCTTCTGATTTGTTTAAAGGGGGAACAGGAATCCGCAAAAAAACGAATCAGAAACATTTTATTTTGCACACAGCTTTTTACACACATTTTAAAAGCTAAGAATTTATATTGTGAATGTTAATGACCCTTTCTTACAATCCAGTTATTGAATCTGAAAAATTTAAAATAAATAATCATAGTACAAAATGGTAATCAACATGTTTTCTTTTTTACATTAGTTTCAATGCAAGCTGTTTGTTGCAAACTTATTAAATCTGAAAATTATTTCATTTAAATGCACAGCTGAAAAGTACTCCCACTTAAATCTACTTACAGTCGGAAAAATGAAAGAATACCCGTGAACTAACATATAAAACACGCTGTATTTTCCTGTCACCGTGTCACAAAGAAAATTGTCCAGTGCAAGTACATGTAACCATAATTATTATATGTACTTGCGCTGGCCAATTTTTTGTGTGACACGGTGACAGGAAAATACAGCGTGTTTTATATGTTCGTTCATGGGTATTCTTTCATTTTTCTTACTGTATAGTATAAAAAACGCACTTGACAATTTTATATAGGTACCAGTTTACTTAAATTCAAAATTACCTAATGATTATAATAAGCATGTACCTATAACAATAAGGGGAAAACTCTTTACAAAATTAAATAATCAGTGAGAAAAATGACATTTTTTATTATGTACAACCTGTCTAAAGTTTTGAGTGAGTAGTACAACTGATTCTTATTAGGGAGTTAAGATATTCATCTGTTAGCTGAGATCTGTACCGATTTTTAATAAAGTTCATTCTTGATAAAGCGGCTTCGCACACATAAGTTGAGCCAAACGTACACAATTTCATAGGCGAACATTTTCAAAATTGCCAAACACTATATTCTGAATTCAATCGCTGTCCGCACAAAACTAACCCATGGTCCGGATGCGGACCGCGGTCCGCCAATTGGTGACCCCTGCACTAGACAATACGTTTTATGTGGTTTTATCCATCGGTTATCTGATAATCTGGCGACGTGTCCTGCCCAATTCCACTTAAGCGCCGCGATTTTTTGACAACGTCTGTTGTTTTTGTTCTACGACTACGACGTATTTCTTCGTTCGGGATTCGGTCTCCTAGTGGGACACCCAACATCTGGCCCTCCATAGCCCTCTGAGTTACGCGAATCTTGTTCACTAGCTTTTTTGTGAGTGTTAATGTTTCCGCTCCATAAGTGAGTACAGGCAAAACACACTGGTCAAAGATTTTCCTTTTCAGGCATATGCGTAAGTCTGAATTAAATACATAGTTAAGTTTACCAAACGCTGCCCAGGCTAATCCTATGCGACGTAGGAGCTCGCAGGTCTGGTTATCTCTTTCCAACCGAATTTTATGTCCCAAGTTCTTATGAGAAGAAATCTGCTCAGTATCCATTCCATCAACAATATTATTACGATTTAGCACCAGATTAGTCATTATTTGCGTCTTGTTGATGTTAATCTTTATTTCGATCTCTAAGCGTGATATAATAATTTTTTCAACATTATTATTGCATCATCGATACGATCGGCTACAAAGACGATGTCATGATCACTGAGCTTCTATCCATTTATGTTGATACCATATTCGTTCAGATCTGCCTTCTTGAAAGTGTGTTCTAAAAGGGTTGTGAATAGCTTAGGCGAGATGGTGTCTCCTCGCCATACTCCTCGCTGTATACAAAATTTATTTGTTTGTTGTTCAGATAGTCTTACCGTAGCCGTGGTCTTTTTGTAGATATATTTGATCATGTTGGTGTAGCGATGGTCTATTCGACATTCTTTCAATACTTCTATTAATGGAAGACGAAAAGCCCTAGATACAAAGTTTGCTACTTTTATACAATTAGAATAATTGAAATAAAAATAATAAACAATATTTTAAATCCAAGACTTTTCGTTAAGAAACTGCTTTCTGGCTGCATCCTGTATCTCCGGCTTTTACAATATATAAGCACAAGAGACGACGAATATAGAAGAAATCACATAAAGGACACTTTGGCCACGTATTTACCTTCTTTTCGTCTAGGAAAAGGACCGAAAGACAGTTTCAGGTACTCAAATCTCAGTAAAGATGAAAAAGATAAGGGCAGTTTTTGTTTTTATTTGATTCAGAGTTGGACCACCATCTCCATATAGCCATTTCAGCATCTATGCATCCTCAGTGAAGATATGCAGTCACAACTCTGAAACAAATATCAACAATCCTGCCTATTTAAGGGAAAACATCGCGATGCAATGTTTCCACCTTTTGAGACGCAAAACAGCTTAGTAATACGAGGAAGATGAAAAGCCCTACACTGTTACTAATAAAACACTCGTATTCTAAGGTTATTCCGTATTTATATCTAGAATAGTTATCCTAAGTATAAGGTAGATATAGTACGAAAATAATTCGTTACTAATAAACCCGGTATAAGTTAGATATAAGTATTCCTACTTTATTCCGAAATAATAGCTTGGCAACGTTGCAATCTTCTGCACAAATACATAGAACAACGATATATTGTGTCAAATATGTCAATTTTGATTTTTCTCTGTAACTGACAAACCAAATTAACCTAGGCGAAAAGTTTTCGGAATGATAAAAATGAGTGTTTATTAATTTTTTAAATACGTTTAAAATACCAGTATTCTTCTTTCATATGGTTTCCACATAATTTCTGTATCATTATTATTTTCTGAACAATAACATTGCAAAAATAGTTCTTATGGGTAAACAAATTTAATAAAATTTAAACTAATTAACGAATCATCTTGAAATTTTTTGTGCATTATATGGACTGTTTGACTCAACTTTTCATGCAATATCGAATTTAAATAAGTTACCCAAGTAGCAATTTGTCGACGCGACAACGTTGTCTACCGCGTGGCAACGTTTTGTTACAACGTTGTTATTGCCTAGAAGACGACCCAATTCTGCACTAATTTGGTGGACGATTTTTGAGTTGTCTTGACGTTGCCTAGGCAACCTTAAGCGTTGCATAAGACAACTGAAGCGACTATAAAAAGTGCCTGCGTGCAATGGTTGCTCAAAGAGTCGGACTGGTTATGTTTTTTTACCTATATAAAAAGTAAACTATTTTGACATCATATCAGGTATTTAAATTTATATAATTACATAAATAAGGACTTAAACAAAATTACCTGATGTGAAATTTATAAACGCATCTCAGATTACCGTCAAATATGGATATTCCACCTTTAAAAACACACGCGCTCATTTTTTATCACCTTTTTAACAAAAAATATGTAAATTTAAAAAATCTAATTATAATATAAAAGCCAGAATTTATGTTAAAGATGTTTTGTATAAATTTAATGTATTGATGGTGCTTTTAAAGGTATTAGAAAATGCCTGAATTTTTTATATTATGTGTTTTTATTTTCTTTACATCCCAAAAAAACCAAAATGGTGCATTAAACAACATTACCAATATTACTTAAAATATACCTTATTACCAACCATAGACGGATGGGACAACCGAGAAGTCCAATCGCCGACCAAACACGGCCTGGACCGACTATCCCAACCACTTTAGAACGCACTCTCTTATTGGGTGACAGAGGTCATGTGACCAGTGCAATGAAGTGCATCATTCTCCTTAACAGCGTTGCCACATTTAGTAGATATCTACTGTTTTGGTATATTTTTGATATTATTTAAAAAATTCTAGTAGGCAATGTTTTTTATTAGATGTTTGGTATATTTCAATATTTTGTTATCACTAAAATAAAATTTGCTTTTTAATAGTATTCACCCCATTTCTAAATTAATTTTCAGACATTTTGTTACAATTTCCCAATGTCATTACCGAAAATAAGATTCAGGACGTAGATGATGATAATAGATGGACAGAGAATAGACAAGGCGGAAACGGCGGGTTCGTTGGGAAAATATTCCCATGAGATATTTTTGCATAATCACATTCGTGAGACATCCCAGAATAAGGTTCAAGAAGTCGCCCACGAGAAAAGTGGGCCAATTTTTTTTAACAATTTTTTTTAATCAAATTGCAAAAATAAATATTTTGGCCCGGACTAATTTTTTTTAGATTTTTTGGACCATTCTGGACAAAAAAGGTCTCTTATAATTTTTCTCTAAAGTTGATCTTTTTCGAGTTAGAAGCAAGTTAAAATTTGAAAAACGCCAAAATGGCCATTTTTAAGGCTTAATAAGTCGGTCAAAAATTATTATTTTGAAAGTCAGAAGGTGACTAAATCAAAGTTTAAAGTCACCGTTACATGATCGCGAAGAAATCTGTTTCATTAGTTTACTACTAAGCTGTTATTTTTAATTAATAACAATGAGTGGTTGTATCGTATTGACGCTGCTGTAAATTTGAGTGCGAGGACTGCTGGAATAGCTTCTCTCTCGCACTCAGCATTTACAGCCCCGCACACGTGAATGGCGCTTATTATTATTACTTAAAAATAACAGCTTAGTAATAAAATAATGACAAAAATTTCTTCAGGATCTTGTAGGGGGGGCTTCAAACTTTGATTCAGTCATATATTGACTTTCATAATAATAACTTTTAACCGAGTTATTAAGCCTTGAAAATCGCCATTTTTCGTTTTTTTCAATTTTAAATTGCTTATAAGTCGAAAACGACAAACTCTAGAGAAAAATTATTAGAGACCTTTTTTGTCCAGAATGGTCCAAAAAATTAAAGAAAAAATTGCTCGGGCCAAAAATATTGATTCTTGCAACTTGATTAAAAAAAAATTGTTAAAAAAATTGGCCCACTTTTCACTTGGGCGACTTCTTGAACCTTATTCTGGGATGTCTCACGAATGTGATTATGCAAAAAAATTTCATGGGAATATTTTTCCCTTCGAACCCGCCGTTTTCGCCTTGTCTAGAAATGAAACTGGTAAATACCAGATCTAAATAAGGAAATCTTCATATAATTGGTTTGGAGAATTTTCAAAATGATTGTAACGCTCGGATTCATAATCAGTTTTTTAAATTTTAAGTAAGTTGGTACCTCTACCTTTATCACAATTCATATATGGGTAAATGTCAACTTTAAAGTGAACTTTACTTAATGTTTACTTTAAGTTGATTATGAAATCGGGCGATTTTGACAGGTAACCGTTAACACAGATTTTACTGTATTTACAGGGCCTAAAAAGAATCTACTGATTTCTATTGATTTTTTGAAAGCAAAACTACTATCCGCTGCAAGATAATTCGGATGAAATTCAGACAAAATATATACAAAAAGTACATATTTTGTCGGAGTTTGAGCCAAATTATCTTGCAACGGATATAGTACTGAAAGAGTAAGAACTGGCCTGGCAACCCTGTCTAGCAAAGCTGATACAAAGATTAGAGCTTATCAAATCTACTGATAAAACAATGGACAATGGAGAAACCAGCTAATAAAAAACAAATAAACAGGTTGTTAAATAAATCGAAAATTTCCAGCAAAATAAAATATAAAATAATAAGAAAAAAGTAAGGTTATAAAGTAAATTCTTTTTTTGCTCCTGAAGTTGCCGTAAACGTGTCACATATCTATAGAACTATACGTAAAGGCCCTGCCCTGTGGTCGTGAGAGACAACTACCTAGTCGGCCAGAAAACCCATGGGCGTAAATTAGTTTAGCATTATAACGTTTTAAGTAGTTGCGATTGTTGAAAAAACTTGACTGTGATATGTAGTTGTCACAATAGTAATAACTTAGTTGCCCATATAACTAAAGATATTACTTAACGTTGTAACATCGTAATCTCAGTCGGGTTAGGGGTCGTTGGCCGAAACAACTGAAAATGCTCTCGGGCAACGTTATATACAGTGCATTTGTTTGTACTGACAACCAATGCGTCGAAAAATTGCTACTTGGGTAATTACCTATTAAGTTTTCTAAAAACCTTACACCATCTTTAGAAAACCGATATTTAATTCTGAATTCCTTATCAGTGTACTGTGAAAAGGGATTTATTGTATCTTTGAGAAGTTTCCTTTTTCGTGTATTTTCTATCATGTTAATTAAATTATCAACTTCTTCGAAAGCCGCAATACCCCTTAAACACATTTTTTTATTATTTAATTACTCACAAAACAAATCAAAAGATAATATTTATATTTTTGCCTCTGATGACACTGACAATCATAAAATAGGTTATACCAGACTTAAACAAGGGTGTGGGTCGGTATAAACTTGGACTAAATTCTTATACCAAGTATAACCTATATCTAAGTTATTCCATGTTTATTGGTAGTAATTTTGCCTATACCCGATTTATTCTCAGTATAACTTTTATACTTGGTTTATTAGTAACAGTGTTAGATACAAAGTTTGTTACTTTTATACAATACAACTGCTTTTTATTTCAATTATTCTAATTGTATGAAAGTAGCAAACTTTGTATCTAGGGCATTTCGTCTTCCTCGTATTACGAGAGATGTCGTTGTTTTGCGTCTCAAAAGGTGGAAACATTGCATCGCGATGTTTTCCCTTAAATAGGCAGGATTCTTTATATCTGTTTCAGAGTTCTGACTGCATAGCTTCACTGAGGATGCATAGATGCTGAAATAGCTATATGGAGAATGGAGATGGTGGTCCAACCATAGATATAACAGAATAGATTAGGCCAGTTCGAAAAATAGCGTAACGCGGAACAGTTCGGGTCGGTGGTCTATCTATCTCTCTCTACCGGCGCTTAGCTTTCTCTCTCTATCATATGATGGCCGCCGCCTGTGTGTCACTGTCGTTCCGTTATTCCCACCTCTTGGTAGATACGCTCACACTCGCACGACAGACAAAGATAGCTAGACCACCGTACTTGATATCGGCGTTACACCCCGATGCATTGAGTGGCATATGACTAGCCTGATCTATTTTCTTTACATATCTCTGGGTCCAACTCTGAATCAAATAAAAACAAAAACTGCCTTTATCTTTATCTTTAACTTTTATTAATATTTTCTGCTGGCTTATGGTATCGAATGATTTCTCGTCGTCCATGAATATCAGTGTCAATGTGTATTCTGCAGACTCTAAGTGGTCGTTAGTGCTATATCACTACATATTATAGTTTATCACGGAATCCAGACCGTAGAAGAATGTCATGGTTGCGGAATTTGAGAGAGTGGTTTGGCTGCACCACTAATGAACTTTTTAGGTCAGCTATAAACAAAGTTAGAGTAGCCTTGATGATTTCCAGTCTCCGATAGGAGTGGCGCAAGAAGAAGGTAGTTTATTACCCTTTATATAGATGAATTCAAATACAATCTATAAAAATACAGGCATAAATATTTGCCACACATTTTTCTTCAATGTTTTAAAGTGTTCCATGCTGCACCATATCGAAAGCCTTTTGTCCAGCGCATGGCTAAATCCAAACTGGGTTTCATCTAGGTCTCTTTCGCGATGACTTACTATTCTTCCATGAAAAATCCGAAGAACAATTTACAATGTGGTGGCTTATCGGACTCGATACAACAACAAGCTTTATCAACTTTATAAGGAAACACCCCTGTCAGACTTCATTAGAATACAAAGATTGCAATGGGCCGGGCCTGTGATAAGAATGGGAGAGGATAGGCTACCAAAAGAAGCACTGAATGCTAGAATGCAGGAAAAGAGACCGGTTGGAAAGCCAAGAAAGCGCTGGGAAGACACAGTAAACAGCGACGCACAAGCTCTTTTAGGGGTCCGTGTATGGAGAAGAGCAGCCACAGACAAGCAAGGGTGGAGGCAAAAAATAAAGGAGGCCAAGGCCAAAATAAATTTGGGCTGCAGTGCCGTAGAAGAAGAAGAAGAAGAAGAAGGCTTATCGGACTAACTAATCTGTATTCGTCGCATCATTTTGCCCTCTGCTTCTTTTTGAATTGCTATAAAAACAGACTTAAGCTATTCCCAGGTATTTTACCGGTACTAGACACGTCATTAAAGCTTAACTAGAGCAGTGTTGTGGTCTGATGTGGGGTATCGTTTTTAAGAGTTTCAGCTGTCCAGATGCTTTCTTCATTTTGACCATATGTTTACGAATTATTTTTCATGTTTTTTCAACAGTTTCGGTTAATCTCATTTCTTTCAAGCGTTCAGTTATTGCTTAAACCCTTTGGGTTTGCTCATTTGCATTTTATAATGTATTGTATTTGAGGTTTGTCAGGGTAATCATATTAAAGTCGAGTGAAAATTCAGATAAGAAGGTATCAATAATTTTATCTAACAATAAAACACTGAAAACGTTTGTTTTCTATACTTCCACAAAATTCCACAAACGTTTTCAGTGTTTTATTGTTAGATAAAATGAACTTCCATCAAGTAACGGTCGAATCTATCAATTATCAATAATTTTATTATTACGTTTTTTCTGCATTAACCAACCCTGTATTTATACTTTTGCTGTAAAATTTGTACTATGAATCATTTTCAAAAATATACCATAATCCAGAACGACCAGTGTCATTTTCAAACAAAACATCCGTATGACTCAAGCAAAGCTTTCGTGTTTTTAATACATTCGAGGCTGCATATTTTCATTATGAAAACAATCCCATTTTCAGCAACCCACTATTTTTCAATTCTAACCGGTGTTGACGGCAAACTAGGGGTGTCAAACACTTTTTCAGATTAAATTCTATTTTCTGTTACCAAGTTCTAAGAGCCAATAAAATGCAAATAATCCGAAAACAATTTTCCGCTAGAGACGAGTTTTATTACGGGCGAAAACATGTGGTAACTATAGATTTGGTGGGAAATGAGATTTTTCAGAAAATACGAGGAGACCGTTTTAGTTGTAGGTATTTAGATACTTACTGACAGATGTTGCTAGAGATATAGGTAGAAAAGAATGTGCGAACAAAATTAAACAACTAAAATTGTAACTATTTTATGTATTTAGAATATACCAATTATACTATTGCATTAGGGATAAAGTTTAATATAGTTATTTTCCTAACAAGTGCAGAAAGTCATTCTTTTCCGCACGGGACTGCAGTGTGCGGAACGACGCGAAGCGGGAGTTCGGCAAGCAGTCGAGTGCGGAAAAGAGACTTTCTGCAAGAGTTAGGAACAATATTTTTTCTAAGAGTCTTTAAAAAATTACCAAATTTTAATCAATTAATATGAAAATACATACACAAATTAATTCTTTGACAAGGTTGTCAAAACCAAACTTTCAATATAATTAGTTAGCATGACGACGATCTTGGTTTCCATGACGATGATTCAAAACGACTGTTATTGTCTACCGATTTGACTTTCGAATATTATGTCAAAATAATTTTATTTCATCGATATGTCGCGTTAATTTCATTAAAACAGGGACACAATAAGATATGTTTGAAATAAATTAGTAAATAATATCTAAATATTAGTTTATTGCATGTATTATAATTACTTTAAGGCCATATTAACATATCTAAATTAACACGCTTGCGGAAAAGTAAAAACCGCGTGCGGAAAAGTAATACGCGTGCGGAAAAGTAACACGCGTGCGGAAAAGTGAAACTTTCTAAACTAAAATGCGTGCGCGAAAGTAGACATTTTTGCACGCTCGTAGAAAAAAGTTGTATCACGAAAAACGATAGAAAAAGAATAGAAGTAGTATAAATGGATTATCTAAGGAGAGCGTGTGGTATATCCAAAAAAGATCACATCAGAAATGAAGATATTAGAAGAAGGACAAATACTGTATATTCCAGTGTAGAGAGAATTGAAACTACACAACTAGTGCGGTGTAGTCACGTGAAACAAATGAATGAAGATATAAGGCCAAAGAAAGCTTTAAATTACATACCACAACAAAGAAGACGAAGGGAAAGGCCTTCAGTTGCCTGGAAAGAAAATGTAAGGCACATAGTGAAAGATAGAGCCATCAAATAAGACGAATGGATGGACAAAAAATGATGGCGGTCGAAATGCGAGAAGCGGCAGAGGCTGTATGTCGGGACCTCGCTTATAAATAGATAGATAGTAAAGTAGTACACTTAATAAAATTAATGAAAAAAAATGACTGTATAAATGACTATATCACAGAACGTCTTCGAACTACAAACTTCATCATCAGTGCTGTTTACGGGTTTTTTTACCATGCTTGAGACACCGAAATATATGGTTGAGAATCTTTTAAATGTAATTATATGTAGACAGTTTACATATTTATATTAAATTCAGTGTGATGTTTAAAATAATCCTCGACATCAGGTAATACCGGACTCCCTACACAACACGTAGTTTGCTCGTTCAGACGGCTGATTCTCACATTAGGGACTGTAAGTAGCAACTAAAACTAGAGTTTAAGAAAAAAATGAAATTTTGAAAAAATGCCTTTTTTTTCAAAATAACTTAAAAAGTATTCATCATCATCATCAATGGCGCTACAACTCTTCGTGAGTCTTTGCCGCGTTAACTATTGCCTTCCATGTTTGTCGGTCCTGTGCCACTAATTCCCATTGTCGCACTCTCTCATTTTCTCTAGATCTTCTTTGACTGCATTTTTCCACCTTTATCTAGGCCGCGCTACAGACCTTATTCCATCTGGCCTTTCCCAGAACACATTGTTTATAAGGCGATTGTCGTTACTGCGTATCACATGCCCTGCCCATCTAAGTCTATTGGCCTTTATATATCTAACTAGATTTTCTTTTCCGAATAGAGACTCTAGCTCGTTATTGTATCTGCGCCTCCATTCGTTTGTCACGCTGTCTCTGCAAGGGCCATATCGATGCCTCAGAAGCCAATCGGTGTTAGTCAATAAGTGTTTAAAATGAGATACTAAGATGTTTCTGAAAGTATTTGCAGAAATATAAGTAGTTATTAAAAACAAGCAAATCGTCTTTATTTATCATAATATGGGTAATATATTCATAAATACAAACAAGGAAATAATAATATCATTATACAAATAATATATATCATTATATAATATCATTATACAGTGAGCACGTAAAGGTTGGAATAAATTCATTTTCTCAAGAACGGACGATTTTGGAAAAAAATCCCGAAACAGGTCAATTTTAATTTTTAAATTACGACTTTTTGGCATATATATCATACTAGTGACGTCACCCGTCTGGGCGTGTTGACGTCATCGATGATTTTTTTTTAAATGAGAATAGGGATCGTATGATAGCTCATTTGAAAGGTAATTCAATTCTTTATTCAGTAATATAAACATTAACATAATTATTTATACAGGGTGCCTAAAAAAAAATTTTTGAATTAAAATTATTGACATAAAAAGAAGAATGTGTGTAATTTATTTAATTCAGAATACATTTTACTGCTATCAAAAAAACAGAAAAAAATGTTTTTTTTTGCAAATAAATGTTGTTTTTTGCTTAAATTCAATATTAAAGCAGCCACCCACCAACCTCGTGACAATTTGAACATTTAATTTAAGCCAATATCAATGATTATTTTTCAAATATTCATTTTTTCTGTTTTCTGAGAGCAGTAAAATGTATTTTGAATTAAATAAATTACATATATTCTTCTTTTTATGTCAATAAATTTAATCCAAAAAAATTTTTTTTAGACACCCTGTATAAATAATTATGTTAATGTTTATATTACTGAATAGAGAATTGAATTACCTTTCAAATGAGCTATCACACGACCACTATTCTCATTTAAAAAAATCATCGATGACGTCATCACGCCCAGATGGGTGACGTCACTAGTATGATATATATGCCAGAAAGTCGTAATTTAAAAATAAAAATTGACCTGTTTCCGGATTTTTTTCCAAAATCGTCCACTCTCGAGAAAATGAATTTATTCCAACCTTTACGTGCTCACTGTATATCATTATATGATATCATTGTATAATAATATTTGTTATATCTCATTAGTGTGACCAACTAGCCCGAAAAATTCGGGACATGGCCCGAATTACGAAGTCGTGTCCCGGCGTCCCGGACCAGTCTTCCGGGCCATCCGAATTTTCAACGTTTTAGTAAAGTTCTATTTTGAAATTTTGAATACGTTATTCTTCTAATTCACATCAAATTGAATTGGTTGGACGAAAAAAGTCGACAATTTCTAGGGTTTAATTCTAATACCACATCCAAAACGCATGCATTTTATATCGGTGGACTTTTTTTCGTTTCTATATTTTAATTATAATTTTTAGAAGACGATACATTTTTTTAGAAGACATTTTTTTTAGAAGACGATAATTATCGTCTTCTAAACTAAATTATCGACTAAATTATTACCGAGGGCCGAACGTCCCTTAGAATAAAAGTTTCTTTTGAATGAGATTTTTGAAATTAAAAATCACACTAAATTTTCTCTATATTTCACCCCTGTAACTTATTAAAATAAACATAAAAGTTTTCAGGAACTTTCGACCCTTGGAAATAACGTACTAACATTCTGCGTTTAAGTGTTTCAAAAATACTTATTAGTTTTTTCAGGATTAAAAAAAAATGAATGTATTTCGGAAGCATTGAGTCGAAAGTTTGCGCCTATCCCCTTAACCCGGGAGAAGTCTGGCTCACTTCTGTTAGATAGTCGCGCGTACAGAAAAAATCTCACAATACAAATTTAAATACGAATTTAAAAAAATTTCTATTTTATAATATTTTTATTTACTTGTTATGTTAAAAATACCTATTTCTAACAATTTTAAAGCTAATTGGGTCTCACCAAAGCCATAAATTCCACAAAAAAAATAATAAAAAAAATTTAAAAAAATTTCCACGAGTTACTATGATCCTCCTCGAGGCACTTATGAGTGGAAAGCAATGTTGCAAAATTTTTCATCAAGCTATCACGGAAAAGGATAAAATGTGAGATTTTTTCTCACGGCGCGACTGCTCCCTGGTTAATATATTAATTATTTTGGTGAATGAAATTTTTAATTTAATAATTTAATCAAAATAAATGTGCCGTTTCATTTTTAACTTTAAATATCTAGAAACATAATGACTTTATCGTTACGAATGAAGAGTATTGTATAGTATTATTTAGATGAAAGTATTAGAGAATCTAAAAATTGCGCTAAGATAGCAATTTCGTCAGTGGCGTAGAATTTGGGAAGGGTCAACCATTCAATTTCCCCTGTCGTAGTAGGGGGAATTTCCCCATTCATTTTCCCTTGTTCCTTTGTTAGTAGTCAGAAATGTTTGTTTAACATAATTTTAGTAGGGATTATAGTATCTATAGGTACACCTGCCAAGTATGACAAGGATATGTCAAAGAGTTTTAAAGTACTGGGTACGAGTAGTTTTTAAATTTTCAAATAAAACACCCTGTAAGTCAGTAAGGAGTTACATTTAATTTAAGTGATTTGGGTTAAACCGCAATATTTTGAGCCCAGGAATCTAGTGTTAAAAAAGTTCCAATTATTAATGAAACATCCTGTATTTCCTTGGACATGAGGTTGTTTTGTTGCAAAAAACTCAGTCTAGCCTATTCCAATTTCCGAACACTTTATTTCAATCCGTAGACATCTCATATATTCGATTTATGGCTTGAAGCTGTCGGTAATCAATTTTATCCTACATAATGATGAAAAATAGTCAATTTTCGCCCTCGATTTTACTTAAAGGAGACCCACTGGGTGTTTGCATCATAGCCCAGTAAATGAACGAGAAATACGGCGATACCGTGTAATTTTCAGGGTCAACAGCGAATTGCATGAAAATTTTTATTTAGGTTCTACTTACCTTCCACTTCAAAGTTGAACTTGTGCCGCTGGTTGCTTTTACTAGGGGAGGGGGTAACACTCACCCCTTCTCGAGGATGAAAAAACGCGTGTTTAGTCCGGAAATGAATAAATTGACTAATTCTGACTTTGAGCCACTTTCATTTCATAGAGTTTTTTAAGCAAGTCAATACTTTTCGAGTTATTTGTGATTGAAAATGTTTATTTTTCGACCAAAAAACACGTTTTTAGACGGTTTTTCGCAAATAACTCGATTAACTATAAAAAATAAATATTTCGTCTAACCAATGATTCTTAGCCAAAATGTAGCTTATAATGAATCGAAAAAAAATTGTGTATTAATGAAGTGTATAAACCCAGTAAAAGTAAAGTTGTAGCTCATGAAAAATACGTCTTATTCATCAAATGAATACGTCAAATGAATATTTCAACCATAATTAAAACGTGAAATAACCAAAAAATGAATCAATTGTCAAGAAAAATTTATGTAATTTTTTTAAAGCGTTTAAAAAAGCTGTATTTTTATTGTTCACAAAAGTTTACAGTATCAAAACTAAACGAGTTACGCTTAAAATAAAGATGGCCCCTTTTTTTGTTAAAAAATTCGTGAAAATCTTCACCTATTTAGCATCGTAAATAAAATTAATCATTACCGCTTTACCATTTACTTTATGTGAATGTATATTGTTTATATGATCTGTAAGTTTGAAGTGCTTTTTTTGCCAAAAAATGGGCCATCTTTATTTTGAGCATAACTCGTTTAGTTTTGATGCCAGAAACTTTTGTAAACAAAATATAAAAGTAAAGCTTTTTTTAAACACTTTAAAAAAGTTTTTAATGCGTTTTTCCCGAAAATTGCTTAATTTTTTGGTTATTTCACGATGAAATATTCGATTTCGAATTTGACGAAAATAATGTATTTTTCATGAACAATAGTTATACTTTTACTAGGTCTATAGACTTCACGAATATGTAACTTTTTTCGTTTATACACTAAGCGTCAAAATTAACGCACCACCTTAAAAATGGGACATTTTTAATGTCTCATATTTCCTAAACCTGTTGTCCGATTTTAGTGATTTTTTTAATATGTTATAGCTTTATTCTTCAAAAATATCGATGTAATAATATTGTTGCCAAACAGATAAGTGTCATTGTATATCGGGTGTAACAATGATAGTGTGTTTTTTCCTCAAATTTTGGAACACCCTGTGGAATATTCTAGCGTATATAAAATATTAAAATTAAAACTCAACTGTAGCCTTAGGCTTTCTTAACATTTTCCTTTTGGATTTATTTGATTATGTTGGATAATAAAAAGTTAGATACTTTAACAACTAGCAACGTTCTTCATCGATACGGGGTGTTTCTAAATAAGTGCGACAGACTTTAAGGGTTAATTCTGCATGAAAAAATAATGACCGTTTACTTTATAAACATGTGTCCGCAAATGCTCCGTTTCCGAGATACGGGATGTTGAATTTTTTCTTACAACCTGACGATTTATTTATTGCTCTAAAACCGGTTGAGATATGCAAATGAAATTTAGTAGGTTTTAAGAGGTAGTTATTGCGCATTTTTTGAAGCACAACTAAGAATTTTATATTCACCATTGGCGTGCATACGGGTCATATTACCCGGTCATATTACCCGTATGCACGCCAATGGCAAATATAAAATTCTTAATTGTATGCCAAAAAATGCCCAATAACTACCTCTTAAAACCTACCAAATTTCATTTGCATATCTCAACCGGTTTTAGAATAATAAATAAATCGTCGGTTTGTAAGAAAAAATTCAACATCCCGTATCTCGGAAACGAAGCATTTGAGGACATATGTTTATAAAGCAAACGGTTATTATCTTTTTATGCAGAATTGCCCCTTAAAGTTTGTCGCACTTATTTAGAAACACCCTGTATTGATGAAAAACGTTGCTAGTTGTTAAAGTACCTAACTTTTTTATTATCCAACATAAGCGAATGAATCAAAAAGCAAAATGTTAAGATAGCTTTAGGTTACAGTTGAGTTTTAATTTCAATATTTTATATACGCTAGAATATTCCACAGGGTGTTCCAAACTTTGAGGAAAAAACACACTATCATTTTTACACCCGGTATGCAATGACACATATCTGTTTAGCAACAATATTATTACATCTATAATATTGAAGAATAAAGCTATAACATATTAAAAAATCACTAAAATCGGACAACAGGTTCAGGAAATATGAGACATTAAAAATGTCCTATTTTTCAGGTGGTACGTTAATTTTGGCGCTTAGTGTATATATGTCAAATATTTGCTAAAAGTATGTTTTTTGACAAAATACTTAGTTTTTGAGTTATTTGCGAAAAACCGCCTGAAAACGTGTTTTTTTGTCCAAAAATAAACATTTTCAATCGCAAATAACTCGGAAAGTATTGAAATTTTAAAAGGTTTTTTAAAATTTAATTTAAACTTTATTATTGCATTTTTAACACGTTTGTAGAAAAAAACTACTAAAATTTGTTAGAATATACAACAATAAAAGTAGATGTTATTCTATGGTTGTTATGATTTACGTATTGACAGTATAGGCAGTTTTGATGTAATGTCAAGAAAAATATAAAAATGGAATGGCAGTCAAGTTCAAGTAAAAGTTTTTGTAGGTACTTTCCTGTAACTGAGAATGAATAAATTATAATTGTTGATATATAAGACGTTTGTAGAAAAAATATTGTATAATATACGTGTTAAAATTACATTTTTAAGACACTCATGTGAATTGCAGAATTCGCTTCGCTCATTCTGCAAACCTTCACATGCGTGCCTTAAAATTGTATTTTTAACACTTATATCATAAATAACTATTATAGAACGAAAGTTGTTTAGAATTAGTCAGTATAGCGATACCCTTTAATTACTATTTTTGCTAATTTTGATTTTATTTATTTTTCTCAAAACGAAATAATATAGGTCATATAAAAGTCACAGTTAATATACAAACCAGATGCTAAGAAAGACACGGTTTTACGAAACGAAATGCATCCCTAACCATATGGTTTTTGGTGTGTTCAGTTTAACAAAATGAATTCCCCATAAATTAATTACCATATCAGACCATATGTGTCAAAAACTCACAAAGGACATGCATTCGAGACGTTTCTTAAAACTGCAGAAGTGTTTCTGCTTTTAAACGCCAAATCTAAATAATTTATTGCCCTCTTCGGGCCATACTGTAGAAAGGCATACATCGATATAATAGTGTTGTGGTTTTAGCCAGTCTCTTCACAGCATGCGAACAATGCAGACCAACCCTCGGCTAGCTAAAAATCGACCCTCTTCCGAGATCTAAGCAAACGCCTTTTTTGTTACCAAAATAAATAAATATTTTACTGTTCGTTTGTCACACTTATTTTTATTATTTCAAATAATTGTTTCCGTCAACAGACACCAACGGAACATTATATCAGTTTATCTATTTCCGTGACTGTCACCACCCAAGCAAAAGCAACCAACGGCACAAGGTCAACTTTGAAGTGAAGGGTAAGTAGAATCTAAATCCAAATTTTCCAGCAATTCGGAGTTGACCCTGAAAATTACAGGGCATCGCTGTATTTTTCGTTAATTTACTGGGCTATAAGGGCAAGGGCAACTATAATGAAATAAACATGATGTAAATCTCACAGAATCGATTTAGAGCTGACGCTGTCGATTTGAAAGTGTTTAAATTGGTTTATGCGACGAGAAAACGTTTTAATATTGGAATATTGTTGTTGTAAGTGGGACTTCTTCTTTAAAGTGCTTTTTCCTCGAATTTTACATATAGTTGTGGCAAATTTTTCTCTGGCATTAGAATATTGTTGTTGCGTTTGAAGTTCTTATTTTATACAGCTTTTTCCATTACCAAACGTGGCTCTTATTTGACGTAAATCATTTTCTATTGACGTAAATATACAGAGTTGGGATAAAGTATGGAACCAAGCAAATATCTTTGAAACGAAAAGAACAATATTTATGAAACTTTGCATGCAAGGACAGTGACGCAAGAGGCATCTGATGACATATATATTTTGTTACTACTCCACTTCCGGTTTCACCGGAAATACCCTTAACTTATTTACTTTAAATGGGACACCCTGTATATTTTTGCAGATTTTAAAAGAACTTGTTATTTTTAATTCACACATACCAAGTTCACAAAAAACTATTAAAACAAGAAATAAATCTCTTTACAGTTAAAAAATAGGTTAATTTATTTACGTTAGACCAATGATATTAAAAATTAAAAAAATAATTTCAAATGTTGAAAATGCTTGCCGTTCACCTCCTGACAACGTGCAAGCCTATAAATAAATTAGTGAGTCACTCTTTGCAAGATTTCTCCACGTATTAGTTCACATTCATCAATTATTCTTTGTCTCAAATCCTGGAATCATGTTGGTCGCCTAACGTAAACATGTGATTTTAGATAACCCGAAGAAAAAAATCTAACGAGTTGGGGTCCGGAGAACGAGCGGGCCGCTCTATGAATCCTCTAAGTCCAATCAATCGATTTGGAAAATTCACCTCTAAAAAATGAAAATTTACCATAACCGATTTATTATTAATATTTCAATACGATCTTTTTCACTTAAATAAACTATTTTTAATACAACTTATTTCTGTTAATTAGTTCAGTACTTAACGGTTTTACCTACTATACTAAAGTCAAATAAGTCACTTTTTAACAATTTTTTTCTTCCAAATTGGGTATGTATGATTAAAAAATAACAAAATCTTTTAAAAGCTGCAAAAATATACGGGGTCCCATTTAAATTAAATAAGGTTAAATAATAAATTAAATAATTAAATAAGGGTATTTCCGGTGAAACCGGAAGTGGAGTAGTAACAAAAAGTATGCCTTCTGCGTCACTGTACTTGTATGCAAAGTTTCATAAATATTGTTCTTTTCGTTTCAAAGATATTTGTTTGGTTCCAAACTTTATCCCAACCCAGTATACATACCTATGCAGAGTGTGAGGTCATAAAAATCAGGTAATCTAGTTGGTCAATGATCTGTAGAGATTTGAAAGTTGTTTACATGATTCTTTATCAACAAAAGGAATTCATAAAGATTCAGTTGGCAATACGATTTCAATAAACTATCGAATACACCTTCTTTGTTATCAGTGGAATTACAGAGAATTTTATTACCATTATTACTTATTGTTTGTAGACACGAAACTATTAAATTTATTTTATATTTCCGTAATTTCCCCAATAATCTATAAGTGTTCGCATTTCCGCACATATAAAAAGATCTGAGAATTTACTTTAGGAAAGAAGACATAAAAAGACTTGTCAAGTTATTGGCCAGTTTTTATAGATAGTTCTAAATGAAGTATTTCCTACTACACAATGGAAAAAATATGGAAGTATGCCAATTGAACATTCTATACATAAAAAGAGAATATAAAACAGTATCTCCAACCCTTGTAAGTGGATTAAAATATAACCTTCTTTTTGTATCTTTAAGAGAGCTGAGTTTGATTAAAATTAATAAGTTAATGAAAGTTAAAATAAGTTCATAAGTTAAAATTAGTAAACACATTAATAGCTTTTACCGAACTAGTAGAGGAGGAAAAGCCAGTATTAATTATTATAGGAATGATGAAATCAATTTGTGAACGCTTTAGTAGTTTAGCTCAGAATAGTTTGTGTTTTGAATGCTTACGAAATAAACTCTCTGTAGCCAGATAGAAAAAAAATTAAAGTTGAAGAGAAGGAAACTTATAAAATACTCACATTCACAGAATCAGTGAATGAAATAAATTCAATGTTAGTGTTGTCTTTTACAAGGGTTATGCAAAGAATTACGAACAAGTAGTGGAAGATGTATTTTATAGATTTCAAATGAGTAATAAACTAAGATCTACTATATTTTTTTTCGCAATCCAAAATCCATAAATTAGTTTTTTAATAAAAAACTTTGTTTTCGATTTATTTGTGGACAGCCTTGCTTCCAAACTCACGCATTCTATTCGTTTTAACAGCTCCGTCAAAATGATTTAAAATTAAAAAAATGGAAGAAGGATTTAATATAATCTGATCTTGGATCCCAGGCCATACTGGAGTAAAAGGGAATACAGAGGCTGATAAATTGGCAAATATAGGCAAGACTTTAAATGTTCCTGCAGACATTAAAATAGATAAATTTGACTTTTTGCCTTTTATTAAAAAAAAAAATTGTAAATGAGTTTAAAGTTGAATGGACAAAACAGTTTACTAAAGGGAAATTGTATCAACAATATCAAAGTGATTTTTCTATAAACCCTTGGTTCCACAAATTCACATTTGTGGATCGAAGGCACTTGACATCAATTATTAGAATGCGAACGGGCCATTGCCACACACCAGACCATTTGTTTAAAATCAATTGTAGTGATACTCCTTTTTGTGAATGTGGACAAATACGAAGTATAACTCATATGTTACTTGAATGCCCAATTAACAAAACAAATCAATTTGACCTGTATCAGGAACTTGTTAATATAGGAAGTCCAACCCCCATTTCAATACAAAATCTCCTACATAATATTAATGACCAAACCTTAAGAAAGATCAATCAGAATTTAACAATATTTCAAATTAAAATATAAAATAGTTTTTTGAAAATCATATCACAATTAATTTAAAGAAGGGAATATGGAAAATTCCAGACCCTTTGAAAAGAGGACTCCCTTAGAATTAAAGTCTAAATACGACGACTGGCCAAGTACCTAAGAGGTGGAGGCCACGAAACTAAAAGAAGAAGAAGAAAATGTTGTGGGAAACTATCGTAAGTGGTAATGTTTTATAAATCAGCATAGTACTGATGATAGATAGCTAATCGAGCAGCTAAAAGCAGATTTTGTAATGGGGCAATTCATTAATGCAAATTCAAAATTAATATACTAGATGAGACAGACTGGAAGGAAACACCCTCAAATCTACACCCTCCAAAACAGTAACAAGAATCAAGAAGAGCTACAAAAGAGTGGGTAGCTCACAAATTTCTAAAATAGTGAAGGATTTTACCAGGACAGAGATAGGAGAACATAATTCATTATAGGAAAATCGCTTAAATTTACGGCAAACGTAATAAGCAAAGACAGGAAAATAGTCAAAGCCATAGTATGTATCCTAACAGTGAATGTAAGCTGAATAGGCAGTCAGTTGAAGAATAGGTAGTTGAAGCTGATGAGATTGACAGATTATGATCTCTGCAGATTCTGTCACCTAGAGGAAAAAGCAGCAGATCAAATTTTATATCAGTGTGACATCCTTGCAAATGTGCTGCTTTTTGCGGAACTTTTAACCTAGGACTAGGGGACCACAATAGATTTAAAAAAGTTAAGCCGAAATAAGCTAAAAGTCACTCCAGTCAATCTATCTATGTATGCTAAAATAAATCCAGAATATTCCAAGAGGGGTATATCTAGATAGGTAAAAACTAGAATATGATAGTATTAGTAAAATAAAATGAAGAAAGCACTTTAGGTTATTTAGCACATGACGATTCGAAAAGAACAAAACAGAATAAATATGAAGTTAAAAAGAAAATATACATTAAGTTCAGAGAGATACACAGAACAAATGAAATTCAAACTAACCAAATCAAAAAGCTTATACACCAAGCATATGGCAGGGGAGCAAAGTATGCTAAATTGGCAGTCACTCGAGCGTTATGGGGACCTATTGAGTTGTGATTATTAGGTCCTAAAACCAAAAAAAGTTAAGTAAAATTTTCCATTTTAGTGGGGATTTTCCATTTTTTAATTTAATTTTCCATTTCCAACAATCGTTTTTCCGATATAACGCCATCTGTCCATAATTCGAAAAAATATCTCGAATAAAAGTTGCTTATTTTTACGTAAAGAATCCAAATCTGCAATAAAAATTTGGGGGTCCCATTTCAGATTTTAAAGTAACCCCACACCCCACCTCCGTGGAGGTCGTGTTTGATACCATTCGATAGATTTTTCAAAAACATTTTGAAAGTGTATTCTTGACTCACCCATTTGACCCATTTTGTAACTTTTGACTCACCCATTTCCTTACGCCCCACTCAAATCGTCAGATTTTTGAAATATACACTCTTTTGCATGTACTTAACTTACCTTATCTTAATTTGACAATTTCGAGTATTTTTAAGATAGATTTTTTTTTCGGACCCCCTTAACGAACTTCCCTGTGTTAAGAGTTAATATATGGTAGAGTACATCTGCAGGGTACCAGGTTTCTCCCCATATGATAATCTGACGCTCTCGAGTAGCTGCAAAAATCCCCGCTTGGCTCCCCTACCAATATCTACGTTATGAACCTGAAAATCCAAAGAGAAAATCGTTACCATGATAATGAGAATAATGGAGTAGAAGTTTGTGCCTTAGACTGAGAAACTGGACAAAAAGTAAAACAAAAATAGAAGAATATAAAAGTTTGACAAAGTAAGTTATCAATCGAAGTAGCACAGAAAACGACAATAAATATCGTTCCCATACCACCAGATTGACAACAGGTGGAATACTTTCTTTGGTTACACCTCCTGAGATTTTCAAAATTTATAAATCATACAGGATGCCGAGGAAATTAAGATGAGAGAATTTTAAATAATTCACAACTCATCTGCTCAGCATGGTAAAAGTTCCAACAAGAAAGATTCCTTAATACTCAAACAAAAGAGTAAATCAATTACTTACTTACTTTCCGTGTCCGGAACACCAACAACTTTAAATTCTGTATTTCCAATGGTTGGCCACATAGATGGCCCTGTCATTTGCTATAATTAAGTCTTGTTCTGTGCAGGTCTCTCTCATCTCTGTGCATGATAGTAGATGCCGGCTGGTCTGAACCGCGCCACAGTCGCAAGTATCGTCCTCCTGGTATCCCCATTTTTTCAGGTTACTAGCACAACGTGAAACGCCGGTTCTTAGTCTGTTTAGCGCTTTCCAAGTCGGATACGGTAAATTGTGTCCAGCAGCCATTTCCTCCGAGGGAGGAAAATGTGTCGCGGTAGTTGACGCTTGCCATAGGTGTATTCGGCGCGTCTCTGGCGCTTCGGGGATGGATCTTGATGTTTTCAGGAAGCTTTTCCGAGATCTTAGTCTGCTTGGCTGAGTTTGGTGGTCATATAAGGGGTGTCTTCGGTCCGTCTCCTGCTTTTTCCGTTCTACCTCTGACGTGACCTTCCTCCTGATTGGTGGTGGAGCAATTCCAGCAATGGGGTATACCTCTTCGATAGGTGTCGGTTTCAGGCAACCCGATATTATACGGACCGTTTCATTTAGAGCCACGTCGACGTTCTTTGCGTGAGCAGAGTTTGCCCATACTGGTGCTCCAAACTCCGCGGCCGAAAAACATAATGCCAAGGCAGAAGTGCGGAGAGTGTGTGGTTGTGCTCCCCATTTTGTATTAGTTAGCTTGCGGATGATATTATTTCTGGCACTTACTTTCTTCTTGACATCTTGACAGTGGTATCGGTAAGACAGAGTTCTATCCAGACGGACGCCAAGGTATTTTGGCGTCTTGTTGTGTTCCAGCATCTGACCACGCCATTCCACCTCCAGCGACCTTCGGGCATGCTTGTTTCTCAGGTGGAAAGCACATACCTGGGTTTTTGTGGAATTGGGTTTCAGATGGTTTTTATCATAGTATAGGGCTAAGTCTCCCAGGGCATCTGTCAGTTTCACTTCGACTTCATTGAAGGTTCTTCCCTGAGCTGCCACCGCTATATCATCAGCGTAAATAAATTGACTTGTTTGTTGGTGTATGGGTTGGTCGTTGGTGTATATGTTGTATAGAAACGGCGCGAGGACACTTCCCTGTGGTAGCCCATTTTTTTGGTCCCTCCACCGACTGTTCTTGGACTGGAGCGTTACGTAGAAGCGTCTATTCTGGAGGAGACATTTCACTAACCTTGTTAGTCGGAAGTAATTTGTAGTTTCGTAGAGTTTTGCGAGTAGCCGTTGATGGTTAACTGTATCATAGGCGGCAGTTAGGTCTATGAACGCTACTCCTGTTATTTCCTTCCGTTCAAAACCATCTTCAATATGTTGGGTGAGATTAAGAATTTGACTGCAGCAGCACTTTCCGGGCCTGAATCCTGCTTGTTCTGGAATAATTTTAGTCTCCACATATTCTGCGATCCGGTTCAGTATCATTCTTTCAAAGGCCTTGAAAAGGTGGCACAAGAGAGATACAGGTCTAAAACTCTTTGTATCCGCCGGATCCTTCCCTGGTTTTAAGAGGGCTACCACTCTAGCTTTTCTCCAGATTTTGGGGATTTGTAATGTACGGATGCAGCAATTCATCATTTTTACGAGCCACTCTACGGTTTTTAGTCCAAAGTTCTTTATTTGCTCTGTTCGTATGTCGTCCAGGCCAGCCGCTTTATTATCTTTCATTTGATGGATCGCGCCTCTCATCTCCTCTAGACAAAAAGAGGTACCTAGAACATATCTTTCTTCGTCGATATTCCGTTGAGCTCTCACCTTGTTCTTTCTTGATGTCGTCTTACCGTTCATTAGAAGATGATGGGCTATCTGATCGGGTGTGACTTCTGTCATGTTGACTGCCGGAGCAGCGGGATCGTTGCCAAGATTCCGAATCAGCTTCCAGGCACGTCTGCTGTTTTGTTTCATGTCCAGACTCGTGACCAGCTTGCACCACCTTTCCGTTCTGTTGGCGGATATCGCATGTAACATTTCCTCCCCAGCCTGTATTGTCGCTTCCGAGAAAGGGTCTTCTTCATATAGCTGTTCGTATCTTTTAAGTAGGGGTTTAGATTCTTCATTGAGCCCCGCTATGTACTCAGTTCGACAACCTCTAGGGATAAATTTCCGTGATACTTGCTTTACGATTTCTACAAATTTATCGTATGAATCAGGGCAAGGTTCTAGCTGGGAAACTTCTTGATCCAATGTTTCAGAGAATTTTTCCCATTTTGCTTTAGTAAAGTTGAACCTTCTCTTGAAAGGAACAATTTCGTATCTGATTGCCGCGTTGGAAAGACAAATTATTGGTCTGTGCTGTGTCTTTGGGAGGGCGCTTCCAACGATTTTGTCACCTGGTCTCCAATTCTGTCGCTGACAAATATATTGTCTGGGTTGTAACCTCTGCGCCATCTTCCGCTGTTGAACGACGCAGGCTGCTTTGGATCGTGAATAAGTTTTAGGTTTATGATTTCAGCCCATTTTTCTAGTTCTTCGCCATTGGAATCTGTTTCGTTGTAACCCCACGCGACACTGTGACAGTTGAAGTCACCCAGTACGAATTTGATTTGCTGTGATTGAAAGTTATTCGGTTCTTCAAAAGCAAAGTCAGCGTTTGGTGGTTTGTAGATTGACGTTACTGTACAGGAGTTTATCCCCACTGTGAGGATCTCGATGTCATTTTGATCTGTTAGAGTTGTGGATGCTACGTTGATATCTGGTCTGACGAAGACTGCGCTACCATATTGGTCGTGTGGTCTCTCCAGTATAAGCTTCATACCCCGAATCCTTGGTCTGCGGCTTGCAGTACCTCTATGGGTTTCTTGAACCAGTAGAACATCGACACCATGTTCTCTGCACATATTAGACAATAGGTCTTGTTTATCTGCTGATAGTCCTTCAATATTAATTGAGGTCGTCATCAAAAATGGCCTTGATAAAGACCGTTTTGATTTTGATTGCATCTGTGTTGTTGGTGCACCGGTGTTTAAAGGATTAGCCGACATTACTCGTTTCCAGGGGACGCCCGATTGTATTCACAAGTGATCACAATCTACGTGGAGGCTCCTTTCATGTCCCCTAGTAAATGAATTAAAAATGTATAAACATTCTCAATTTATTTGCAACACGAAAATGCAGCAGCTCTATAATACTATGGTCAAATCTGAGAGTGCAGGAAGAGTCTATACCGGTGTCGGGGGTTGTTTCCCCCTCATCAGTAGTCCCATATCCTTCTCTCTCAGATTCTTCCACGTACCACACTTTGGGCCTTTCCGAATTGCAAAGAAAGAAATGTCACGGATGAACTAGAGCCATCTACCGAAAAACAAAGTAAGTTATCAATCGAAGTAGCACAGAAAACGACAATAAATATCGTCTCCATACCACCAGATTGACAACAACCAGATTAACAACAGGTGGAATACTTTCTTTAGTTACACCTCCTGAGACTTTCAAAATTTATAAATCATACAGGATGTCGAGGAAATTAGGATGAGAGAATTTTAAATAATTCACAACTCATCTGCTCAGCGTGGTAAAAGCTCCAACAAGAAAGATTCCTTAATACTCAAACAAAAGAGTAAATGAATTAAAAATGTATAAACATTCTCAGTTTCTTTGCAACACGAAAATGCAGCAGCTGCATAATACTACGGTCAAATCTGAGAGTGCAGGAAGAGTCTATACCGGCTTCGGGGGTTGTTTCCCCCTCATCAGTAGTCCCATATCCTCCTCTCTCAGATTCTTCCACGTACCAACGTACCACGAAAGGCCCAAAGTATGGTACGTATAAGAATCTGAGAGAGCAGGATATGGGACTCCTGATGAGGGGGAAACAACCCCCGAAACTGTTATAGACTCTTCCTGCACTCTCAGATTTGACCATAGCTGCTGCATTTTCGTGTTGCAAAGAAATTGAGAGTGTTTATACATTTTTAATTCATTTACTCTTTTGTTTGAGTATTAAGAAATCTTTCTTGTTGGAGCTTTTACCACGCTGAGCAGATAAAATGTGAATTATTTAAAATTCTCTCATCTTAATTTCCTCGGCATCCTGTATGATTTATAAATTTTGAAAATCTCAGGAGGTGTAACCAAAGAAAGTATTCCACCTCTTGTCAATCTGGTGGTATGGAGACGATATTTATTGTCTTTTCTGTGCTACTTCGATTGATAACTTACTTTGTTTTTCGGTATATGGCCCTAGTTCATCCGTGACATTTCTTTTTTTGCAATTCGGAAAGGCACAAAGTGTGGTACGTGGAAGAATCTGAGAGAGGAGGATATGGGACTACTGATGAGGGGGAAACAACCCCCGAAACCGGTATAGACTCTTCCTGCACACTCAGATTTGACCATAGTATTATGCAGCTGCTGCATTTTCGTGTTGCAAAGAAATTGAGAATGTTTATACATTTATAAAAGTTTGAATTTATCACTGATTCAACTAAGGATAAGTGAAACAGGACGAATATTTATCTAAGTGTATCAAATCATCTTTCTAGATGGCTTCTTCCTTTAGAAGCGTAACCTTAGTAGAAAATTATTACATTAATTGCTAATTAAAGTTACTATATGTAGAATGTGACTCTATCCACCTTTTTCAACAAAACTGACAAATCCCCGATTCACCATGCCGTACTTACTTGCCTTTAATCCTAATTCATCGCATTGGAAACTCACTAAAACCCATCCGAACGACTCACTCATACCAACTTTCAACAAATATATCTCTTTTTATAATTAATCGGGGCTGTCAGGGCGCCAACTTTTCCGAAAGATATTTATAGCGATCAAAAAGCGTTTTAATCCGAGTTCGAGCTCAGATTTAAAATTCACGATCCAGTATATCTTCGTTCTTCGAAATGATGGGACGAGCGTGGAAAAAATGGAAATGGAAACGCAGTTTAAGTTGGTTTACCACACAAGCAGGCCCGGTTTGAGGTTATGAGTGATGTGTCAAGTGGCGCAACCAATGGTATTATTATCGAAAGAATGACCCACAAAGAAAACCGTACATTCTTTAGTTATAAAAAATAATAAGTAACAAGTGAATCGAAATATAATTAGATAACTTAAAAACTGGAAATAAACTAGAAAACAACGAAAAATTTTGGAAGCATAGCAGTGGAGAAGACTAAGAGATGTCTAGTTATACATTAAATCAAAGCAACTTATGAAATATGGAGGTGATCTAGATCTAAAACTTCGTAACGATTGAAAACGTCTTATCAAAAAATATGTTCAGTAAAAAATAAATTGAAAAATAAATGAAAATAATAATAACAATTACACCTACGAAAATTCTATGTAGTAAACATTATGTTTATATGGGATAATCATAATAACAGATTGTAATGAAAATTATACAGTGGTGCGTGCGCTAATCACCGGCACAATAATGCAAAAGATGGACAACATACATAATGCGTTGTGAAATAAAAAGAGATGAAACTATTAGCAGAGGTGAGAAATTATCGGTATAAACCTTTAAAACATTACCACTTATGATAGTGTCCCACCTTTAGACATTAGCTAAGAGCTTCGTGACTTCAGTCATACGTATGACGTTAACGTGACATTAACATTTTTTTAATTTTAAATCATATTGACGACGCTGTTAGAACGAATCGAATGAGTGAGTTTGGAAGCAAGACTGTCAAATCAAAAACAAAGTTTATGATTAATGAGTTAATAATTCTTTTTAAAATGTTTTTATTCAAAAACTAATTTCAAAATTAGTTTTACATTAGGACAGTTTTCCCATTCACTTAGGCAAAAAATATTAGCTGCTGCCTTGTCATATTTTGACGTTTATTTGTGACAGTCGAAACGAAAAAAGCTAACGTCTATAGGTGAGAAACTATTGTAAGTGGTCATGTTTTATATTTTTATACCGATTATTTTTTAATGATTTTAACTTCCAATCGTATAGTAAGATTTTTGATCACGTGTTTAATTCTGTCCAATCAGATTATTGTTGTTAGAATATACAACGTTAAAAATAGATGTTGCTCTATAGTTGTACATACTCTATGTATTTGACAATATAGAAGTATAATGTAATGTCAAGAAAATATAAAAAATGTCAGTCATGTTCAAGTAAAATGTTTTCCTATTGGCCTGTAATTCAGTGAATTATAAATCGTTGTTGGTCATTTAGTTAGTTCATCTAACTTAATTTATAACAGGTTACGGGCCCAGCTCACGTGTGAACTGTGAACAGGTGAATAAATATGACGACCAGCAATAACGATTTTAAAACTCAAGTCAACAAACTTGAGGGTCTTGCTATGGTTTAAGTCGACGAACTTGAGGTTTCGATGCTATTACGAGCGTATGCACTTGAAGACATAGTGAACGGTATGCGTAAGTGTCCCGAGGTTAGTGAAAATTCAACTTCATTGGAAGTAAAGAAGCATCAACAATGGTTAAAAGACGTTGCAAAAGCGGCAAGTTTGCTAGCAGGTACGCTAGGAAAAACTGTTGCCGATCTCGTGCTGAAATGTACTCACGCTAGTGAAATATGGGACAAATTACGTGCGCGATTTGAAGGTAGCAATACGCAATGGTTAAACATGTTAATTGAAGCCTTTTTAGAGTCCAGCGTGATGAAAAAGAAGATATTAGTACACATGTTGCGAAGTTGCAGAAACTGTTTGTAGATTTGAATGATGAATTGAAGAAGCATAATGAAAATGTTTTATCCGAAAGAATGTTAAATGGTCGGATCTTATCAACTTTGGGTTAGGACTTTGATAATTTCAAAGATTTGTGGGACACGATACCATCAAAGAATCAAACTTTGAATTTATTGATTGAGAAATTGTGTGCCATTGAATTACGTGACCAAAGTACTAAAGAATCTTTTGCGTTTGTTGCACGCAATAGCCCGACAGAAAAATACAAACAGAGCAAAAGTACAACTACTACGAAATCAAAGAGATTTGCACGTACATCGTGCAAAAGAAAAAATTCCATGTCATAAATGCAAGAAATAAGGCCATTGGGCGAGAGAGAGTCCATTGAAAAAATCTGCTGAGAATGTGTCATTAAGTGTAGGCAGGCCCTGGCGGTTAGTCTTTACAAGTGTTGAAACATGGGCTTTTGGAAAGCAGGTAAAATGAGTAAGGAACCTTTACAACAGCGTTCCCAATTTGTATTTAAATAAATTTTGTTTTCAAATTTTTTGGGGAATATGTCTTCGTTTTTATTTATAAGTACCTAGATAAAAATTAAAATCTATTAAGCATTTACATTTCCTATGTGTGTACTTGTGTAGTTCAAAATATCCCCATCAAATTAGAAACAAAAGAAGCAAAAAGCGCGTTAAAGCGGGCCACTGCGGGGTCCGGGCCCTGGTTCCGCGGAACCCGCGGAACCATGCTCAGTACGCCACTGAGCATTGACTATGTCTCTGTCTTTCGAACTATGCCTTGTAGTATCGGTATTTACAGATTTATCCTTTGGGATATTTATGGAGAAGCTCTGTACTCCTTTCTAAAAACTTTGATACGCTTATGATTTCTTTAATTTTGTTACATATAGTTCAAAAGATTTGTTCAACAAAGAAACCCTTTCGCCGCCATTGCCTCTCTATTGCATGAATCCCGTGGCCATATGTTCTTTATTGTTCCAAATTCTCTTCCGAATATCTTTCAGTCGTTTCGAAGTCGAAAATAACAGATAACCGACACCACTTGAGGAAAATCAGGACTTGTTTCTATTTCAAAAAGTGTTTTATAGCTATCTTTTATTAAACCAAGACCGATTCCGTGTTTTATTATGATATGGGCGTACATTTAGATATTTTTTTGTTATCCCAAAGGCGCCATTTTATCGATGCTGTAAATTTTTGATGATATAAAAGAGGAGAAATAAAGTGCGTTTTACAGAAATATTGTAAACGAACAGAGAAAATAAAACAGCAAATTGTATTTCAAAGGAAGATATTTTAGTCCTGTCGCCAGGGGGGGTACAACGGCCTCGTTAATTCAGATGGACTTACCCAAGTTTTTTTTATGTATTTTGACCCGTAGAACACGAATTTTTTGGGTAACAGTTGATCCGGATGTCGATAAGATTGTTATAGACCAAGAACTTGAGGAATCAAATAACAGCGATTTTTGGCAAAACAAAACAATATTTTGTATTTTTTGGGTCATTTTAAGCAAAAAATATTTCTACAAGTTTTTTAGTAGGATGCACAGTTTTCGAGATAAACGCGGTTGAACTTTCAAAAAATCGAAAAACTGCAATTTTTAAACCCGAATAACTTTTGATTAAAAAATAAAATAGCAATTCTGCTTAGCGCCTTTGAAAGTTCAAGTCAAATTATGTCGGTTTTGATTATTTGCATTGCTAAAAATTTATTGTGTTATTGTTAAACAAAGCTACAAACAACTAGTGCGTGAGTGATGTTTCTATGATTTCTCATTTAAAATCGAACGAGTAGGTAGAATAGGTACTAGTGCAATCAAGACTATTTCTACGTTACATGCGTTAAAATACATGTAAAAGCACGGGAAACCCTACGTGTTTATAGCTTTGTTAAACAATAAAAAAATAAATTTTTACCAATGGAAATAATCAAAACCGATATAATTTGACTTAAACTTTTAAATGCGGTAAGCAGACTTGCTATTTTATTTTTTAATCAAAAGTTATTCGGGTTCAAAAATTGCAATTTTTCGATTTTTTTAAAGTTCAACCGCGTTTATCTCGAAAACTGTGCATCCTACGAAAAAACTTGTAGAAATATTTTTTACTTAAAATGGCCCAAAAAATACAAAATAGTGTTTTGTTTTGCCAAAAATCGCTGTTATTTGATTCCTCAAGTTCTTGGTCTATAACAATCTTATCGACATCCGGATCAACTGTTACCCAAAAAATTCGTGTTCTACGGGTCAAAATACATAAAAAAAACTTGAGTAAGTCCATCTGAATTAACGAGGCCGTTGTACCCCCCCTGGCGACAGGACTATTTCTTTTTCTTATCCTTTTGCTTTTATATTGCAAACTCCTCTTTTTTTGTTTTTTTTTAATCAGGTGTGTTCCATTTTTATATTTTGCTAAATTTCTTTTCTCTAATTGTGGCATGTATTCAGTCAGTACTTAGGTATACTTAGCAAAAAAATAGAACTGGCAAAGCTTAACCTAAAGGTATATTTAAATAGAAGATGTTCCTTAGCATGGGCAGTATTTGGTCGATTAAAAACAGTATTTAAATCAAACTTACGAAATATTCTAAAAAGGCAAAAACGTTCGATCAGTTCATGTTGCCAGTTCTCACATACGGAACTGAAACTTGGGCTTTTAACAACAGCGTGTTCCAAAAAGTAACTCAGAGAGCTATGGAAGGGAGAATGCTCAACATTAAGCTCAGTGATTGAAGAGATCAAAGACACATAAGAAGACGATCAAAAGTAACAGATGTAATCCAGAAGATTGCCATGTTAAAATGGAACTGGACCGAACACATAGGAAGAATGGAAGACAACCGTTGGACAAAGCGAATTATCGAGTGGCGACCAAGGGCAAGCAAAGCAAGTAGAGGCAGACCTCAAACAAGAAGGACTGGTGACATCAAGCGAATGGCGGGCCACGAATGGATGCAAAAAACAGCAACAGTTATGAATGGACCAGTGGCGGCTCGTGGCCTTGGAGACAGGGTCGGCAAGGTTTTTTTGTCTCCTCATATAGGTATACCATCAAACTAAAAGGCTTAAATCATCATAGGAGACTTTGTTGTTTTTTGCTTTTTTTTTATTTGATGTACTTGACATTCTCTCTTGTTTCATGGTGTTTCGACAATACGTGTTGATTCTTTTGAGACAAGGTAAATCCCGTTTATTTGAGGCAGAAATTGGTGGTAATAAGAAAATTGATAAACAGTTTGTTGTAATGAATTGCAGTACTTACTACACAGAATTATACATACATATTGTGTAACTTATCCCACTTTCTGAACATATTTGGACCAGCATAATTTTTAAGTATCTAACTTGTAATAATACATATCTTGGAAATTCTTTGGCGAAGGTAACTTTTAAATTTTAAATCGTCAAAGAGGTCAAAAATTTGCAAATCTTCAAAATTCAAAAAACGAGTATCTATTTGCATATAATAGTAGGTATCCAAAATTTCAAGATATACTTACTCGTTTTTCGAGGTATGTATCATGTCGTTGTCTTTTTTGGGGTGGTTCAGAAATATCAAGCGAATCCAAAACGTCACTGTGTATATATTGGAAACTACTATCATTACGAAAATCTCTGAGATTTTGCACCAGCTTTCGTATTCTATTTTTGGAATAAATAATGTCAGTTGACTGATTTTGAACAACAAGGAATATCTTGGGCAAACTCTGTCTTAAAAATATTTAAAAGAATATTAAAAGAGTAATTATTATTTAATAAAGTTCTCAAACCGATTGCTTCACGGATCGATGTATCGCCACTTTCAAAATCATCGCCTTCGATAATAAAATCAAAAACTTTCAAAAGCTGTTCACGAAAATCTGCTACAGATACTAAAACTATAAGAGATAATCTGCTTAGATAAAACTAACCGAGATTTAAAATTTCAACGCGTCTGACAAACTGTTCGCTTTTTTTTTCGAAACAAATTTGTTCTAAAGCAGTAATCCGTTTAGGTGAGCTAAACTGGCAAGAAAAGACGATATTCTTTATTTTTTACACGTATCATGTAAAACTAAATTCATTATATGCGCATAATAGTGAGTAAATAAAGCTTGTGATGCAATAGTTTTAACGTTTGCCTGGAGACTATTCAATTCACCACTCATCACAGCAACGCCATCATAAGATTGCCCCAGTTTGCCCTACCAATTTATTTTTGATATCAAAAAATTGGAATCTGTTCTTTAAAACACCAAAAATATATTCTGTCTTATTGCTTTTACTCACATCTCTAAAAGCTAAAAACCTCTCATAAATATTACCACGTAACGCGTATCGAACAAAAATAATTGATAATTGTGAATGACATGATAGTCAGAAGTTTCATCTACTTTCAGTGAAAAGTAAATGGTTTTCTAAATCTCAAATTCAACAACGTTATTCAAAATGTAACTATTTGATTCTATGTATTAGTTCAGTCTGTATTACGAATACACTTCGAATCAGAAAGTAAATAGGTATTTCTAAAACAATTTTATTAATTCTCTATAATTACTTTGATTTTTAACAATTTGAGACTAAGGTTTACTAAATGCTACGTGTGGTCGGTGCTGCTATATGGCATAGAGGGCTGGACACTCAAAAGGAGGGATATAAACAGATTAGAAGCCTTCGAAATGTGGCTTTATCGCCGTATCCTAAAGATACCATGGACGCGAAAGTCACAAATGTAGATGTCCCTAAAAGAATCAACCAAGAACGCCAGCTTTTCGAAAACATCAAGAAAAGAAAAACGGCGTGTTTGGGTCACATCATGCGAAACGAAAAGTACTAGTTCCTTCAACTTATAATCCAGGGTAAAATTGAAGGCAAGAGAGAAAGAGGACGCAAGAAAATGTCCTGGCTCCGAAACGTAAGGCAATGGACAGGGATTCTTCTTCTTCATGTACCATGTCCTTTCAGAACGTTGGTTACCATCATAGCTATCTTAATTTTATTCACTGCCACCCTAAATAGCATGCTGGTGTCAACACTATACCAATCTCGCAAGTTCTTCAACCATGACGTTCTTCTTCGTCCTGGAGCCTGGCTCCGAAACATAAGGCAATGGACAGGGATTAACGACATACAATCTCTGATAAACATTGCAAGAAACAGAGAGTTAATGGAAAATGTGATCGCTAACATCCATTAGTGAATTTGCATTTAAAGAAGAAGAAGAAATGCAAATATGCATTTGAACCTATCACCCATTTTTATAATTGTATACTTTTTCTGACGTCATCTCGAACCCAATGCAAAAAGTTGCAAGTCGATAGGGGCTGTATTTAAAAATCAGTTTATTCGTATTGTAAAAATTTTTTTTAGCCAACAATTTTTTTGTCCTGGCAAGATTTTTAGCTTTTATTTTTAGATTGGAGATGGTTACTAATGGTTAGTAAAATTTTAAATCAAAGTTTTCAAAAACTTGTGAAATACATAATAATCATCGTTTCTACCCTTCTGCATTCTCCTTTTCAGCAGCCGTCCTTTTGAAGTATCGCAAAAATAAATCTCAATCATCATGTGCACCATCTCCTGCGTGCTCTCCCCCTTTTTTCGTCTTTCCAATTTAGCGGCGTTTTTAAACACGCCGGCTAATATTGAAAAGTGAAATTCAAGAGAGGACCGTGTCTCTCTCTGTATGTGTTTGTGTTTATTTCTCTGGCTTACCTACTTTTTGGAGGGCTCTCACATTAATTGCCAGGAAGTGAAGCCAAAGAGCCCTTGCTGACTTCCCCTTTGTCAGAGCCGAAGGTTGTTTTTCACTTTCTAGATTCCAGAGTGAGTGAGTGTGGATTTATGAAGGGGATGTCACTTTTTATGCGAAAAATAAATACAGAATTAACTCAAGATATGATTAGAGGGATCTTGATATTGAGGGATAAGTTTAAAGTCTTCATTAGGTGTTCACTAGATTAGGTAAACAAAATCATCATATTCAGTATATTCTTCTCATGGCCAAAAAGTGCAGCACTTTGTATTTTTATTTATTTGGGTCAAAAGAGTTTCTTTTGTAAGTCTTATCTAAAAGTATAGGTATTTGTGATGAAGTTTTTACCTCGCTATCTGTACTTTAATGAAGTTTTTTTATTTATTTTTTGCAAAACCAATAAAGATAAGAAAGATTATTTCTGTGTATTTAACTTTTATTTATTCGTAATTTTTAGTCATTTTGGATTGATTTTGCAATCAATTTCGTCAATTTCGTCATTTAAGCGACTTTGAAAAAGGACGAATAGTCTGGGCAGATTATCAGAGAATATTCCATTTTTGGGAAAAGTTATTTACCAGAAATTTTATTGCTGGAATCGAATCTTATGATTGTATATATTAATATTATATTGTTCTGAAGCTATTTTCTTGTGGCATTTTTATAATCAAGTATATTCAAATGGGAAATAAGCCACAATTTTACCTAAAAATGATTTTATTTAACGTTTCGACGCCCAAGTCGGGTGTCCTTGTCAAAATACAAAATAATACTAAATAAACAAAAATGTTGTTGCTTAGTAAAAAATTCTTCTAATAATTTATTTAATCTGACTCATTTATATCGGCAATTCAGACACGTATTATACATTTTAAAGTAGACGACTTTAAAATGATATTGCCAATATTGATGAGTTGCGTTCCTGGGACGACTTTACTAAAAGATAGTTCATTCGATTACATGAAATCAATCCCAACTCAAGAATATCCGCCACAAAAAATCATAGCATGTGATCTGTCTTTAAAAAGACAACCAAATGCAACGGTGGCACTGAAATTCTCGCGTTAGAGATTCCATAGTAAATCACGAGGGAAAACCAGGAAAAACCTCGTGATACTATCCCGACATCGTAAGTATTTGGGTTTACATTTAGTTTACTCTCAAAACCAATACCAAATTCTGACTTGATATTTTAAATTTTAAATAATACTAAAATACTAAATATGTACTAACTCGATATGTTACTGATTTACTAATTGTGGTATTTTCTTTTTATTGACTTCCTCCTTTAATATGGGTAACCACATCCTACTGCATTCTACCGAGGAATTGGTGACACAATTGGTTTCATTTAGCATAATTAGAGCCGCTTCTTTGATTTTTCTCTTTTTACTATCTGCTTCTTTTAGGACTATACTTGAATCTCTCCACTGAACTCTATGTTTATTATCCCATGCGTGTTGACATATTTGAGATCTATCAAATTCTCTGTTTTTTTTATATAAGACTGATGTTCATTTACTCTAACGTCTAATGGTCTTGAATCATAAAATCATTTTTAGGTAAAATTGTGGCTTATTTCCCATTTGAATATACTTGATTATTAATATTATAGGTATGCAAAGTCCGCAGATAGTGTGCTACTTTTTTTAAAAAACAAAATGGCGCCCGAAAATCGTGTTTTTGCATTTTTTGCTCTATAGCTCCAAAGATTTTAACTTTACTTACACCAAAAACACTCAAATAAAAGTTCACCGAAATTAAATTCTGCATAGAGACGTGTTTTTCCCGATTTACTGCGACGAAAACTTTCCCCGGAAAATGCGGGTTTTTCCAACAAAATCTTTAATTTTCAACTAAAATTTTAGATAAGTAATTGTTTATTAATAATTAAACAAATTTGTAAAATTAAAGCTCTTTTCGTATAGATAATAATTTCCGAAGCCGATGGAAATTGAATGAGCAGTTTAGCAACAATTGAATTGGTAATTAAAAATTTACGGTCGCTATAATAACCACAATTATTATGATACATAAGAATAACTATGATTTTTGTATAAAAAGACACTGTACCTATCTAATGTACTTTACAGAATTAAAATTGGACTGTTAAGACGGCCTCAGGTATATTTTAAAATTATAAACAATTTTTTGACTTATAGACAAATAGCATATCTCGAGAAATATTAAATTAAATTAAATCATGAAAACGGCATTGAAAGAAAAAGCGGCAGGATGCTTCTTTTAAAAGAAAAAACGTTTAATTGTGATAAGTGGTTCCTGAGATAAAACCGGTCAAAGTTGACCGGCATTTACTGCAAAGATATAAACAATAGGATCATAATTTTTGAAACATCACCTTTTGATTTTTGTTTTCTTTCTCCACACCAATTTTCATAAATTTAAAATACTTATAACATCTATTATTATAATAAAAACTATCAATATTACGAGTGAAAATTGTCAAAAGTGGCAAAATTCCAATCAAAAATTAGGTTGGAGAAAATGTAATCTCAAAGTTTAAAATCGGTATAAGTATCGGTATAAGTATCGGTATAATCTTACGTTAAAAAATGCATTTTCTGGGCCTCCCATGGAGCAATTTTCTTCATTCTTTTTTTGTTCCAAAGTAACTCGAGTAGAGCCATCTGACTAACGCATTATTAAATGTCAAACTTGGTTTTGTTTTGTTATAATAGATTTATTTATTTATTATAACAAAAAATTTTAATTTGTTTAAACAAAGATTGTTTAAATAATTATACAGCTTTCAAATGAGAATATTTGTGTTTTTAACGTTAAAAGGTACACTTGTAGTAAGTTTATCTAAACAAAGTCTACACCTAGAAAAATATGTAGTTTTCTTTTCTTATAAAATTAATTATAAATTAATCTATTATAACAAAAAAAAGCAACTTTGATATTTAATATTGCATTAGTTAGATGGCTCTACTCGAGTTACTTGGGAACAAAAAAATAATGAAGAAAATTGCTCCATGGGAAGCCGAGAAAATGCATTTTTTTAACGTATACCGATTTTGAACTTTGAGATTACATTTTCTCCAACTTTTGGTAATTTTCACTCGTAATATCGATAGTTTTTATTATGATAATATATGTTACAAGTATTTTAAAGATATGAAAATTGGTGTGGAGAAAGAGAACAAAAATAAGAAGGTGACGTTTCGAAAATTATGATCCTGTTGTTTATATATTTGCAGTAAATGCCGGTCAACTTTGACCTGTTGTATCTCAGGAACCACTAATCACAATTAAACGTTTTTCTTTTAAAAGTAGTTTTTTTTTTCTGCCGCTTTTTTTCCAATACTGTTTTTATGATTTAATTTAATTTAATATTTCCCGAGATATTCTATTTGTTTATAAGCCAAAAAATTGTTTAGAATTTTAAAATATTCCTGAGGCGATTTAAATAGTCCAATTTCAATTCTGTAAAGTACATTAGATAGGTACAGTGTCTTTTTATACAAAAATCATAGCTATTCTTATGTATCATAATTATTGTGGTTATTATAACGACCGTAAACTTTTAATTAACAATTTAATTGTTACTAAACTGTTCATTCAATTTCGATCGGCTTCGGGAATTATAATCTATACGAAAAGAGCTTTTATATTACCGATTTATTTAATTATTCATAAATAATTACTTATCTAAAATTTTAGTTGAAAATTAAAGATTTTGTTAGAAAAACCCGCATTTTCCGGGGAAAATTTTCGTCGATGTAAATCGAGAAAAACATTTCTCTATGCAGAATTTAATTACGGTGAATTTTTATTTGGGTGTTTTTGGTATACAGAAAATCTTTGGAGTTATAGAGCAAAAATTGAAAAAACACGATTTGGGGGCGCCATTTTGTTTATAAAAAGTAGCACACTAGCTGCGGACTTTGCATACCTATATTATTAATATATAAAATCATAAGATTCGATTCCAAATAACTTTTCCTTGTATTTTGCTAATTAATCCAGAGTAGAATAATTGTAGGCATGAAAGAGAAATTTTGGTTTACAACAAATTTCATGAAGAGTTGAAGCTAAAAGCTAATTCATCAACATTGTTAAAGTTTGGAGGAGGTGGTCGCATTATGGGACTTATCAGCGTCGTGGAGGGACTGGACGTCCTAGAATATTGCATTATTAGACTTCTTGCTCTCAGAAATAGACGGGACAGTGTACATCAAATAAGAGATAATTTAGTTGCAGCTACAAAAAGGGTAGTCGTAGTTAATCAAAGATTACTTGGAATGGAACTGGGAGCTTACCGCCCGCTTTTGGTGTTATCTTTGACACCATAGTATAAGGCTGGACGCTTAGAATGGTGCAGAGTTGGGCAAAACTGGAATGGCCAATGGAAATTTGTCTGCCTCAGTGATGAATCTAGGTTTTCTTTGGGTGGCTCCGATAAAGGTAAGACATTTTCGAGGTTAGGGATGAAATATAGACTTGGCTGTTGAACGTCATAAAGCAAGACCACCAAGCATTTGGTATTGGGTGCTATATGTTTGGAAGGCAGATCACCTCTAGTTCTTATTAACCACACTCTGACAGCTCGGAGATATGTTGGTAAAGTATGCAACCGATTTTACATACAACCGAGTTCATACAAGAATCTGGTATAAAGGCTTTGGAGTGGCATCAAGATCAGCGGATTTGTCACCCATCGAACATTTGTGGGATATGGTAGGTCAAAACCTAATCGATTCCCACGTCCTCCAGCAACTTTTAGAACCTGTGGCATATCACGAGAAGAGTCTGGATGAGCATTCCGCAATATGATGTAGACCACTTAATTCGATCACTGCCCCATAGAGTAACTGAGTGTAAAGAAATCAAGGGGGAGCCACTCATTATTAATTTTTTGACGAAATTGACGTTGCAAATTTGTTTGTAATGTTATTAAATACTAAGAATATTATAATGTATACTTCCATAAATAGATATTAAAAAAATCATTTATCCTTATATACTTAAAATTACTAAAACCACAATTTACATAAACTATTTCTTATGATATTCGCCATTTTTGTAATTCATCTGTTTCTTTGTTTTGCTTTAAATAATGTATGTGTCATTTCTAATTAATGTGCTTCGGTTTTCTTATTTAGCAAGACAGCCGCATTTACCATCATGGTTATTAGCGACAACTACAGTATACAAAACAAGATTTTATAAAAAAAATACAAGGTCTGGCAATTAAATACTGAGACTGATTTTTGTAACGACCACCTATTTAGCGAGAAGAATTAAAGAGGCGTGATTTAGAGTTATGTATATCCCTTGACATTGGTAAAATTTTTGAGCAGATGTAACAAACTGTTTCGATATCAAATAATAAAGGTAAAGAAATTGCCATTTTTGCGACGTAAAATAATCCCATCATTACATGCTCGTTGAATAATATACTATAATCGGTAGTACAAATGTTTATGGTAATTTTCTTGTTTTTATTTTCATCTAGAATTCTAAAAGTACTGAATTTATTTCTATAACTTTTGTTTTCTAGTGTCTAGTATTTTTGTCAGTCTTGTTTTGCTCTTTGAATATCTTTGGGTTGTATATTTCATATGATCTACCATATATGTAATAAAGAAAATTAAACAAAAATTGGCTTAACTTTACTTGTACCTACGTAACTAACAGAGACGTGTTAAAAGGGTTACATAATTCAAATTACAGTGCACATCCCTCTCCCGTCTCATCACTATTTCAATTATATCGACAGCAAGTGAGGCCTCCACCTCTTCCAATATAATAATTCTCATTTACTATGACAGATACAGTAATAAACAAAGAATGGCCGAGCCCTGACTACATAATGAATAGAGAACCAGTAAACACGAGTCCCGTGTTCTGATTTAATGAACCAGTAATTATAAAATATTGCACCGAGCACCACAAATCGTGTTAAAACAATCTAATAGGGAATGCAAAAAGAGATATATTTCTAGTTTGTGTAGGTACAGGCTAGACGTTTGCATGATGATACTGGTCGTGTTAACTACTTGTCGTAGCTAGAATACAGGGAATATGTATGCGTATTGATGAGTTGTTAGACAAGAAGTTTAAAGTATTTTTTTATTGTTGGAAATGAAGGAAAGGTATTATTATTGAGGCACTCAGAGTAACAGTGGCCTAACACAAAATCTCTAATTTTACCAGAACGCTTTTATTACATTAAATTTATCCCTTATTTAAGTCTTTTTAGATGTAGTGTGGCTCAAGCAAACAATGCTTGAATTGTGGGTTGTGGGTTAGGCCACTGTTGCTCTGAGCGGCTCAATTATTAATAGACTTTCAACCATTTTGAATATTCTGTAGATAATAAATATATAAAACAAACATATAGGGCCACTCAAAAGAGTTTACTCTGATATTTGGTAGGTAATATTTCCCCTGGACATCTGACATTTCCCCTCAACTCCCTTCTTTCCAATACTACAAACCCTTAATTTTAAATAAGAAATATACTTGGCACATCATTAGACTGAATATATTTTTTGGGAGCTATTGGAGGGATTTTGCTGGAGAATTCAGCCATCCATGATTTTTCTTTTCACGTTGACTCTATGAAAAAAAGTATCAATTTACTTAAACTGTCACACCTCCTAAAATCTAAGCGTAATGCCTATGTCTTGCTAGTGTTAATGACAATTGAAAAATTGCAAAAAGTTTAGTTATTTTACAAAATCCACAAGGAAAGAATTTTCCTGTGGCTTACTGTATATCATTAATTATAAAATTATTGAAAATCCTTTATAAAAGCTATAAAATTTATTAAAATCACAGAACGTTTTTGATCTAAAAAGATCATCATCAGTGCTGATACAGGTTAATCACAGACATAGCTACCAGAAATACTTGGATATAAACCCTTTAAATGTTTTGAAAGATATTAAATTTACATTATTATCTAACAATAAAACACTGAAAAAGTTTGTTTTCTACACTTCCACAAAATTTATTATAACTATGTGACTACAGCTGTTTCGGCAGAGTGCCTTTCTCAAGTGATTTAATTTACCATGGGTTTGCCTTTTTAAAGTCTTTAACTGAAGAGGTTAAGGAGTGGGGAGCTGTTTGTCTCGAGTTGGCCATTCAGAATTATATCTGTATTTTATACTTTATTAATTTCCATAGATACTAATAAAGATAACTTAACGCCTTTATTTTGAATATGCATAATTTGAAACTCTTCATTAAGAGAATGATTATGATCTAGAAGGTGAAGTGCGTATGTAGAAGTGTCTGTTTTTCTATTGTTGAAAGCCCTTTTGTGTTCTGCTATCCGTTTGTCAAAGGTTCTGCCAGTTTGACCGGATGTAAGTTTTCGGACAGTCACCACAAGTTAGTTTGTAGACACCACTCTGTAGTTGTTTTCTCTTTCGGCTCTTATTGTTCTTAATATAGGTATTTGCTTAAGTTGTTGTTAGTTCTGAAAGCTGGTGTTATTCCTTTCTTTTTATGTATCTGGGTATTTCTGTTGTTATCTTGCCAGTATATGTGATAGAGCAGAAGGTACTGGGTTCTTTCTGTGGTGGTGGATAGACTAATTTCAGGGCTTTCTTATGGAATTTTTGGTTTAAAATTTTATTAATTGTTTGATAGTTATAGCCATTGTTTACTGCTATTTGTTTAATGATGTTCAGTTCTATTTCGAAGTTATTTTTTAACATGGGAATTTCTGTCAGTCTATGTATGTTGCTATGGTAGGTTGCTAATTTGTGTTGTGTAGGATGGGATGATGAATTGTGTATATAGGGCTTTTCATCGATTGTCATTTGTTTCGAGCTTCTGTCATGTGTCACATAATATTAATATATCTACGTCATACGTCTTTGGTTTCTGCCATTGGTATTTACCAATAACGTACGACGTAGATTTATTAATATTATGTGACACATGACAGAAGCTCGAAACAAATTACTGTGAATGAAAAGCCCTATAGTCGAGCCATTGAAGCACAAAAAAGCCATACTGTCGATTTTTGGCGCAATAAGACGGATTTTAATGCAGTTTGGTGCGTTGGATTCGTGAGAATGTCAGGAAATTTTGTGAACTAATGTAATGAATAAGAAATCTGAAATTGCATTTGTGCAGAAGAAAAATGCATTTCAAAGGTGCATTTTGAAATAGGAAATTATTATAAATTTTCAATTGGTAAATAGTGGGAAAAATTGACTCAATTTTCTTACTCGGGGGGTTTTGGGGGTCGCTGAAAACGAATATGAGGTCGGCGAGAGTGTGCAAACTACCTGGTGCCTGCAGCGGGTGTAATAAACGTCTTCCTCTGGAGTATTGTGGTAATTTATCATATAATTGGCTTAAACTCATTACTCGGGGGGTTTTTGGGGTCGCTGAAAATGAATATGAGGTCGGCGAGAGTGTGCAAACTACCTGGTGCCTGCAGCAGGTGTAATAAACGTCTTCCTCTGGGAAGTAGAAAGGTAATGTTTCAGGACACTTTGACCTTTGAACCCTCGCGATACAGCATCGCGCGTGACGGCCTCTCGATACAACAGCCCGCGTGACTCCGACTTGCCGGGGTGCCGTCATTGTGGTAACTTGTTGGGACTTGTCGGGTGACGTCATTGGGCAACATCCCTATTAATTATTTTAATTATTTTTAATCATTATAAAGTCCATATAATAGTCTAAGATGTCAATAACCATTAATAATAAACAAAAAATTTTTTCTTATGGGGAATCGAACCAAGTACTAACACGTCCGTAACTAGATTACTGGATACACATACCGCTAGCCTACGCAGACACTTGCTAGACACGGGCGATATTAGGTATAAAAAACAAATAGGTAAATAAAAATTGTAAAGAAAATTACTACATACTTAAATGTATTATAAAATTAATATATTCCTAAATTTTAGAAGAAACATTCGTAAATAGGTACATTTATACAAAACATTAGTAAACACAAAAGCATGTAGGTACCTGCACATAATAATTGCCTATTTCAAAATGCACTTTTAAAATGCATTTTTCTTATGCACAAATGCAATTTGAGATTTCTTATTCATTACATTAGCTCACAAAATTTCCTGACATTCTCACGAATCCAACGCACCAATCGGCATTAAAATCCGTCTTATTGCAAAAAAAAATCGACACCTCAATCCTTCAATGCCTCGACTAATAGTTGTGTCAGTATGGGTAGGTTTATGATATACGGAGAACTCATGTTTGTTGTGTAGTCTGGTAATTGTTACATCTAGAAAGTTTATGGACTTATTCTGTTCTGTTTCTATTTTAAACTCAATATTACTATGAAGTGAATTAATGTATGATAGAAATTGGTCAAGTTGCCTGTTAGTTCCTGTAAAGCATACTAGTATATCATCCACGTATCTCCACCAATATAAGAATTGTTTAAATAAGGGATGTTTAGAAATTGTTGTTTCAAGCTGGTTGATAAATATATCTGATAGCAATGGACTTGGAGGATTACCCATAATAAGGCCTGCACTGTTGTTTGTGTATATTTGATTATTTAATTCAAAATAGTCTTGATTTATGCAAATTTCAAGAAGGTGTAAAATTTCAGATGCAATGATCGGATTTGTACTATTATGGTGTAAAAGATTTTTAACTAGAACAAAAGTTTCTGTAGGAGGAACACTGGGAAAAAGATTTTTTACGTCAAATGAAATTAGTCTTGTTGGGCAATTGAAACTGTTGTATTTTATTAACTAGTTCCAGTGTATTTTTACGGTGAAATTATGTGAAAATTTAGTGTATTCTGTAATAATATCCGAGTTTTTTTTTCAAGTTTATATGACGGAGCTGTATAAAAAGAAATTACATACAGGCCTTATTGGGTGGTCAGGTTTATGTAGTACACAGTAAGACGGACAACAAAAATGCAACAAAAAAGAAACAACCCCCACCTCGTTCTGTTGATAATCAAAACTCTGACAACAGAGTACTTGCTTTCTATATTGTTTCAAATTAACATTTTCCTACTGTATTCATATTTTTCTACCTTTTTATTTCTATGTAATCCTTCACAAAAAAAGGAAATGGTATCGTGATATCACAAATCTACATACAGTTTTGGTTTGGGTGTGCCAAATTAATTCTATAAAATCCCGTGACAAGGCAAATTAGTTTCGGAATGCATCGAGATAAGGAACTAAACGTATTGTGAGAATATCTGTCTCTCGCTATTTGAACTCCCGAGATCTTCCTGATAATTAAAGACATTAATGTATGCTGAAATTACTCAACGATGTTTCCTATATAATATTAGAATGTACACGGGCGTATCAACAAGACTATATTGGGGGAGAGTTATGAAAGTTATATACTTAAAAATTTGTCATACATTATTAATGCCTTTTTGGAGCTAAGAACTTGATAACATCTATTCTGATAAACATGTACTTGGTCCCAAATGTTCTTTGTCAACATATTTGAATCGTATGGTCTAACAATGCACGTACTTTCTCTTACAAGGGTTAAAAAAGCTACTATTCTACCATAGTTGATTATATTGTCTCGGATTTCTCACTAGTTGATGTCCGCTCTACAATTATTAATGCGGGACTATTTGATCACGGAGTAGCATATACGATGTTTAACATCTTCACATCCTCAACAGACCCTCCTCGAAAGGTTTACTGTAAAGAGGCCGAAATCATTAGACCGAATGCAGTAGACCGAACTCATTAGACCGAAAAGCACTTTACCGAAACCTCACTAGACCGAAAAGCAGAAGACCGAAAAACATTAGGTACATACAAGTTACTTAAACAGGATTGTAATCTGAGCAAGGGTATCATCAACCTCCCTTCACCTTTATCCAGGCCTAGGACTGGCAGCCAAAGTACTGGCAAATTTAGAGGTTGTTTTTTTGCTTTGCTTATTTTTATATATTTTTTGTTTTTATTTGTTTTTGGTTTATTTTTTATTTATTATGTACAATACTGAAAATTTAATAATAAAATTAGTTTATAGTTTTTTTTTGCTTGGTTTTCTGTTTATTTTTAAATTCAAATTAGAAGCAAATAAAATTTACCCTTAATTTCTTTTTATTTGTCGCAGTAAAAGAAGTGAGGTGAGTATTTGGATGGTTATTAGAAACAGTTAAAATGGTGTTGACGTCACTTTACCCTTAATTTATTTTTACCTTCACTAATTTGTTTAACGTATGAAAATAATTTCATATCAGACTGTACAGAGTAACAATTGACACAGTCTATATATAAAATAACACAAAAAATACAATAAACAAAAAGACAGATATAAAAAATCTTTTTTATATCTGTCTTTAATTTACTGCAATCTTTTTTAATTTATGTACCATTTCAACCTAATGATGTTCGGTCTAGTGAGGTTTCGGTAAAGTGCTTTTCGGTCCAATGTGTTGGGTCTACTGCTTTCGGTCTAATGATTTCGGTCTAATGATTTCGGTCTAATGATTTCGGTCTAATTGTCGTATACCCCTCGAAAACCCGACGTTTAGCCAGGATTTTTTCCGCTCGGAAATTTCGTAAATTCGATTATAATGTATGCTTAACCTCTGAGTGACACTTTCCTTCTATGAACGTGGACTACAATAATTTCAGCGATTTTTTACATCAGCTTGTCTGTATCTTCAGTAAGGCATTTCCTTTAATTACAATTAAGCCGGATGAAAGAACTGGACATAGAAGCCGGGAATATGACTTACAGCAAGACCAAAATCATAACAAATACAGATTAGGACATCACAATGAGGATCGGACAAGATGAAATAGAACAAGTTCACGATTATATATTATTATGCATCTGGATCAAATTATAAAAGTTAACACGAAAAAAAATTATAACAAAAAAAAAAGAATGCATTTATTTTAATATTAACATTAATATTTTTATTTGTAAAATGTATACACTATGTGTTCTTGAAAAACATTAAGTAGTATAATATATTTATAATATTTATTAACATAGTATGTACATTAGCTGTAATAAGTAGGTAAATAAGAAGTCAAAAAATTGTAATATTATTATAATAACCATGTTTCACTAATTGGAAATATCTTTAATACATTTACTTTGATTGAGACTGGCTGAAAGCCAAAAAAACACAGAAAACCAAACAGCAGAGATTAAAAGACGAGTTAGACTGGCATGGGTGGCATTCGACAAACTATACAAGCTACATCCTCAAAAACAACATCTTAAGACCAAGGTATACAATCAATGCGTACTCCCTCTTCTCACTTATGGTTCCCAAACGTGAACGTTTACAAAAGCAAACATGGACAAGATCATAAAAACGCAAAGGGCAATGGAAAGGCAAATGTTGCACATAAGACTAATGGATAAAAAGAGAAACGAGTGGATAAGAGAGAAAACCAAAGTTAGGGATGTTAGACAAGAAGTTGCAAAATTGAAATGGAGATTTGCCGGATACACTATGAGACAAAAAGAAGACCGATAGCACAAAATTCTTATAAGTTTGAGACCGTGGGAATAAAAACGAAGCAGAGGAACGCCCCAAATGAGATGGGAAGATGGTATCAAGAAGCACGTGGGCTCTAGGTGGATAATCGTAGCGACAGACAGAGAAGAATGGAAAATCATTGGGGAGGCCTATGTCCAAAGATGGACCGAAGAAATCTAATTAAATAGATTGAGACAATTAAGCCAAAACATCACAAACCCTGAACTACCAAAGGTAACCGCATTTCAGCCAAGAATATGTGTTCACTACTGTACATCAAGAAATTTACTACCATTGTCTCTGTCACTGAATGTATTATCACCAAGTACAGGGCAACCTATCTCTCTCTTCAATCCTGACCCCCCGGAGGGAGTGTAGTTGTCGACGTGATGTCGTGTATTGTACGTCTCCAAAGATCTCTGGCTCTGGATATTTCTTTTAACTCATGCATAGGTCTTTTGCACATTCCAGTAATTTGATCAGCCCACCTTGTTGGGGATCTTCCTCGTGATCTTTGGCCTTCTACCTTTCCTTGTATAATGAGTCTTTCCATGCTAACATGTCCAAAGCATTTTAAATGTTGGAGATGGACTTTACTGGAGAGTCGTTCGCTAACTTTTAGCTCTCTTAAAATTGAATTATTTGTCCTATTTAAAGCCTATCTAAATCTTATCAAATCAGCCAAAAAATCGTACTATCAAAATCATCTGGGAAGCTCTAAAACTATTGCAAAAGAAATTTGGTCCGTAATAAACGATCTTAAGAATACAACTCACAGAGCTCAAAAATTTTCCTTCCAAACCCTGAAAATCTAAATGAATACTTCGTTAATGTGAGTAAAAATATATCATAAATTATTTTGTTACAAGATCCCACTTGGGGTGCTTAATGACATTTTTGAGTTCCTTTTGATTGAAACATTATTTTTTCCATTGATGCTTTATGATAAGATACATATTTATTTAAATAAATAATACAAATTGTTGTCAAGTCGCTAAAAATGATGTTTAAAACACCCAAGAAGAAAAGGTTGTTCGAGCCTAAATGTTTTATTTTTATGTTGCGCAGAAGCTATAACACAATAACACCAAGTGCAGACAAATCAAAGATCCTCAAGTTTTTGGCTGAGTGATTTAAACATAGTTTCAAATTTTATACGTCACCTAAAATTATGCTCATAAGTTTTATAGTTGATTTTTTCATGAACGGCTTCCGCTAATTTTTTTATAATTTTATATTTTTTTTTGGTATTCACACACTTGGGCAAAGGTTTATTCAAACTTCTTTTTTGTACTTAGACCGGATGGAAGAAAAGATATGTTTTTCTTATGTTAAGTTTGAGACACCCTATAGGGAGGACAAGATAAAAATGTGAATACATATACATTTTATTTTTTGAATGTCCCTGATATTTGTAGACACAATGAAAATAGACGGTTATATTTTTTAACATGTGTTTTAACTGAAACAAAAGTTTGAGATACCCTGTATGGAGGAAATAATACAAGGGTGGATATAGGGAGAAAATTATGTTGTAGTCTCATATTTTTGAACATCTTGTTTTTTTTTTCTGATATCTTCAATAACAAAGAAACTAGACGGTTTTACTCTTTACTGAGGACATACGATATGTGAGGAGGTCATTTCTTATCACACACTAAGATAAAATTATGTCCTATATATAGTGCGAAAGGCCTAGTGTTCAAAGAAAGAAGATCTGTGCAATGTACCTTTCGCTATTTAAAGAGCCTCCACGTAGACACCAAATCCGTACTTACTCGCAAGGGAATTCTACCCCAAAACATCACAGAACCTCCATTAAACAATCTAGTATCTCGCTATGTTGCACTACCGCTCACTTAGTTAACAAATAACTCTTAGTGTCGACAAGAATTGTTAGCGTTAGGTGCCTTTCTGATTTTAGAGTTTTGTTAACTGTTTTTTAGACAGGGGTGTATTCTGTCTCCTCTTTTGTTTAATTTTTATAGCGAAGTCATATTTAAAGAAGCTCTGTCGGACGTTAGTTGTGGTGTAGTGATCAACGGAAATACAATCAACAATTTGAGATACGCTGACGACACAGTGATATTAGCAGACAATCTTACAGATCTGCAACGACTGATGGAACGCACTAACCACTACTGCAACAGCTACGGACTTACATTAAACCTCAGAAAAACTAAATGGATGGTAATAACAAAAGATCCACACGCCAGGAATGATTTGGTTGTCAATAACACGGTTATAGAAAGGGTATCCTCCTATAAATACCTTGGAGCTTGCCTGGATCATACAGGCGATCAAACAAAAGAAATAAGAGCAAGAATAGAAATAGCTAGATCAGCATTTAACAAGATGAAAATATTTCTCTGTAGTCGTGACATAAATCTTGATCTGAGAGTGCGTATGCTGCGGTGTTATATCTTCTCCACTTTATTATACGGAGTTGAGTCATGGACCATCAAGATGGGCAGCATTAAAAACATTGAAGCTTTTGAGATGTGGTGTTACCGTAGAATGCTACGTGTATCTTGGGTGGACCACGTGACGAATGCCGAAATTTTACGTCGGATCGGAAAAGGATGTGAAGTTGTACTTACTGTGAAAAGAAGAAAGCTTGAATACTTTGGCCATGTTATGAGAGGTGACAAATACTCGCTGCTGAGACTGATCATTCAGGGTAAAATCAGGGGTAAGAGAAGTATCGGTAGGCGCAGAATATCTTGGTTAAGAAATCTGAGGGAATGGTTCGGCTGCAGTTCCATCGACCTATTTAGGGCAGCCGCCAGTAAAATAAGAATAGCTGTGATGATTTCCAACCTCCGATAGGAGACTGACTTAAAGAAGAAGAACTGTTTTTTATTGTTAATTTAGTTTTGTTTCAGTTACAACCCGTCATGTTAAAGACTACACCGTCTATTTTCTTTATATCTAAAGATATCAGGGACATTAAAAAGCAAAATGTTCACAAAACATAAGACTACAATAAGATTTCGATGTATACCCACATTTATACCTCGTCCTCCCTCGTCTCAAACTTAACATAAGAAAAACATTTCTTTTCTTCCACCTGATATAAGTTCAAAAAAGAAGTTTGAGTAAACTATTACCCCACTGTGTAAATACCAAAGAAAAATCTAAAATAATAAAAAAAATTAGCGGAGTCCGTTGTTCTGTCCACGAAAAAATTAACTATAAAAATGAGCATAATTTTAAGCAATGCATGCATATCTTTTGAAACTATGTGTAGGTGTTATTTCTTCTAGACAGCTTTTTGTAACTACTGATTTTTCAAGTCTCAATTACCATTTCTCTGTGGGAATAATTCTCTTCTTCTACCCTTCCGTCCCTGCCGTATTTTCTCAAGCTACGCACGTCGGAAATGAACCGAATGCAGTTCACATTTCTTCCAAATGCCACCGTAAATGGGCTCGTAAATGTGAGATGCATGGAAGATCGGTATCAGGACTTTAATTGAGAATTAAAAAGTAAATTGTTTGGTTTATATTTAATTTATTTTGAAATGAACACGATGGCTTTTACGGGAAGAGAATCTTTATGCGGAGACACCTGGAGTGCGAGGAGATATGCTTGCGTGGGTCTATCACAACATTTAGATTAAGAAAAAATTGCGATGTCTGATATACCTATAAAATGCGTGGTAAGAGGTGCAGTTTAATATGGTAATGAAAGAGATCGAGAGTCTGAAAAGGAGAATTTAACAGAGTTCTAAAACTGTTGACTTGTGGCATGTTTAAATTAAATGTTATGTTGATGTGGGATTAGTCATAGTTAGGTTGTAATGACAATTACATAGTTTACCTAAAAATATTTTACGTTTCGATTTCCACTCCAGAAATCGTTGTATATACAGAGTGGCCCAAAAGTCTGGAAACGGCCAATTATCTCGTAAATTGCTAGACATAATTGTACAAAATTTGAGGTCCACCTATTTTGGGATACGGAGATTCCATATTTGATATTTGCAATGTTGCCAGATTTGCCGTTTTTCTTATATTATTAGTAACTTTGGTTTTTCAAATTCATCACCCTGTATATTCAGTCACTATTGGAATCTCCTATTCAATACGAGTTCAACCATATGTAACACTAATGATTTTATGTAGTCTGGAAGGTCTTAAATACATAAAACAGAAGTCTGGCAACGCCTAACTGTCTCAATAAATTTTTTAATACTAACTATTTTCAACTACATTAAAACGTAACATTTTTTAACCTAACGGTTACTTTATCAAGTGTTCAAAATATGCTCCATTTGTGAGTTGACAGTACACGAGTACCCTAATCGATGGTAGAATGCGTCTACCACATTTCTCCATGATTGTCTAGAAATTATTCGTGATTCATCAATAATTCGTTGCCTCAGCTCTGCAAGACTTGCTGGTTTAGTTTTGTAAACTGAATTTTTCAAGTATCCCCAATAAAAATAATCTTTAGGATTGAAATCAGGTGAACGTGGAGGCCATTCAATTCTACCTCGTCTACCAATCCATCGTCCAGGAAATATCTCATCTAAATAACGCCGAACATTTACACCAGAATGAGCTGAAGCTCCATCTTGCTGAAACCATATCTGATTAAAATTGGCCCCAAACAAGTTTCTCAGTGTAGGTACAATTTCATTTCTAAGTAACATTTCGTAAGAATGGCCCAATTAACTGAGTACGTTACTATACCTGACCATACAGTTAATTTTTGTGGTCTTTGAGTATGGTTTTTACGCATCCAGTGTGGATTTACGTCGTTCCAGTATCTTAAATTGTGTCGATTTACACTTCCACACAGTGTAAAGGTTGCTTCATCGGAAAAACATATTCTGTTACGAAATTTTCATCATTTTCAATTTTATCCATCATTATCTCAGTAAACTGTAATCTACGATCGAAGTCATCTTCACTTAATTCTTGCAATAAGTTAATTTTGTATGGTTTAAATTTATTCTTACGTGATACACGTAAGACTGAAGAACGACCTACATCGTGTATTTACTTATGCAACCCTGCGTGAGGATGTATGTGGATCTTCAACAAAACTTTGTATTATATCTAAAGTTTTGTTGTCATTCATAACTCTTTTCGGTCTACCTGATCGGTATCTATCTTTTACTTCTCCAGATTCCTCAAATCGCTTTACAGTGTTTTGTACCGTCGCCTTATGAACAGGAGAACGGTTTGGGAAAGTATCATTGAACAAGTTGGCTACTTCACAATAAGATATTTTTCTGTCACCGTACCCTCTCATCATTAGAATAGTAATTCATTATTTTTCGTTAAGCGCCATTTTAGAGAAGCAATTTATCTTGCAGAACTTTTCAAAACATAACTACTGTCAGTTTTAGTCAATAATGTAAATGGTGAACAAATGTCAAAATCACAGCATTCTACATTTAAATATTTAAATTTATTATAATCTACATATTTTGCACTGTTTTATGTATTTAAGACCTTCCAGACTACATAAAATCATAAGTGTTACATATGATTGAACTCGTATTGAATAGGAGATTCCAATAATGACTGAATATACAGGGTGATGAATTTGAAAAACCAAAGTTACTAATAATATACGAGAAACGGCAAATCTGGCAACATTGCAAATATCAAATATGGAATCTCCGTATCCGAAAATAGGTGTACCTCAAATTTTGTACAATTATGACTAGCAATTTACGAGATAATTGGCCGTTTCCAGACTTTTGGGCCACTCTGTATATAAGCAGTGGGGTTCCTACGGTCTCCTCCGCATCCCACATTTCGCTCGCCATCATTTTCTATCCACCCATTCGTTTTCTTCAATAGCTCTATCTGCCATAGCCTGTTCTATGCCTTTCTTCCATGTTTCTGTAGGCCTTCCTCTTCTTTTTCTATTTATGGGTATGTAATTTAATCTCTTTTTGGCCATCTTTCCTCTGACATCCTCATAACATGACCATACCATAGCAATTTCTTTGTTTCTATATGGTCAACCGTGGAATATACACTCTTTGTCCGTCGTCTTATTTCCTCATTTAGTACGTGTTCTAATCTAGATACCCTGCATGCTCTACGTAAGTAATCCATCTCCGCTACTTCTATATTTTTTCTTTTCTTTTCTGTGAGTTGCCAACGCTCTGCTCCATAAGATAAAATAGGTTCCACAATTGTTCTGTAGATTGTTAATTTTGTGGCCAGATTCACCTTGTTAGACCATAATAGACCATTTAAAATACGAGTGAGTTGCTTTTCTTCCTTGCTGTATCCTATGCTGTATGTCTCTTTCTGTAGTTCCTTCTTCTGATATTGATATTATGCTTCCTAAATATCTATATTCCATACATTTTTTATACTTCTTAACTCTAGTTCCGGATCTTCGGTTTCCTCTCATATTCTCAAATATTCCGTTTTCTCCATGTTCATACATAGTCCCCATTTTTTATACTCGATCTGTAACTTTCTTAGCATATAATCCATATCATGTTCATCGTTGGCCAGAATGACTTGGTCATCAGCAAAAAACAAAGTTGTTAAGCACTTTTCTTCAATCATTATTCCCATCCCACCATTATCACTTTTACCAGTGATGTCGAAGCTTTTTGAGAAACTTCTGCTAAAAAGAATAAAACCAATAATAGAAGAGAAAAAAAATGATTCCAAACCACCAATTTGGCTTCAGAAATAAACATTCTACGATTGATCAGGTACACAGAATTACTAACATAATTGAGAAATCATTAGAAGAAAAGAAAGTCTGTCTACAATCTTTTTAGACGTAGCTGTAGCTAAGGCCTTCGACAAAGTATGGCATGAAGGTTTAGTCTACAAACTCAAAATTCTTATGCCTAAACAATATTCAGAAATTTTACAATCATATATATCTGATAGATATTTTAGAATTAAGCAAGAAGACGTGTACACTGATCTAAAAGAAATCAGAGCAGGAGTCCCTCAAGGAAGCGTATTAGGTCCTGTTCTCTACCTGTTATACACATACGATATACCTAAAATGGAAAATGATACTATAGCCACATTTGCAGATGACACCGCTATCTTAGCAGTAGGTGATACCAGCGAAGAAGCAGCAGAAAAAATACAGTTGGCAATAAATAAAATACACAACTGGACTAAAAAATGGAAAATCAAATTAAATGAATCTAAATCTATTCATGTCAATTTTACAAATAAAAAAATCGAAAACATTCCAATTAGAATAAATGATGCCCAAATACCATATGCATCTTCTGCAAAATATTTAGGTATCACACTTGATGCAAGGCTTCGCTGGAAAATCCACATTAAAAAGAAAAGGGAAGAATTAGGTATCCGTTACAAAAAAATGTATTGGCTGATGGGAAGAAACTCTGCATTGTCCACATATAACAAAATACTTTTATACAAACAAATACTTAGACCAGTATGGATGTATGGTTGCCAACTCTGGGGCTGTGCCAATTCAAGTAATATTCAGATTATCCAGAGATTCCAGAATAAAGTATTACGGAACATCGTTGATGCTCCTTGGTATATCCGAAATGTCGACCTCCACAAGGATCTTGAGATGGAAGATGTAGACAAAGTTATCAAGAAGATGGCAGCTAGTCACGAACAACGGCTCCATAGTCATGTAAACATCGAGGCCATCCAGCTCCTCGATAATACTGGGCTAGAAAGAAGACTCAAACGAAGAAAACCATTTGAGTTAGTGTAAAGTGTTAGTGTAAAAGCAGAGCATAGTGTTGTATTGTGTGTTAGTTTTAGTTTTAAAATGCATACTTGTTAAAAAAAAAATAAGAGGACACCATAGGGTTAATATCTTAGATTATGTATCATTTAGTAATATAAGTTAAAGAAGAACTGATAATTAGTCAACTGGTGACCAGATTTCAGTAGTCTAAACACAGCTTGTGTTTAATAAAAAAAAATTATTCCCATCCCAGCAACTGTTTTCCTTCATTGCTCCAGAGCTTTCTGGATGTATATTTTAAATAGTGTTGGCGATACGCAGCACCCTTGCCTTAACCCCTTTGTAACAGGGAATGGTTTCTACATAGATTTTCCCTGTATAATACAGCTTTTCGGGTTTTGATACATATTTTGAATTGCTCGCACATATGCTTCACTTATGCCTATCGGCGTCAAAATTTCAAAGAGTTTCTTTAAAGATACCGTGTCGTAGGCTTTTTCCAGATTAATAAATGTTAGGTGAGTAGACAGATTCCTTGCTTTTCTTTTCTCTATTACTTGTTGCATCACGAATATTTTATCTGTGCACGATCTACCGGCGCGAAAACCACTTTGTTCTTCCATGTCCTGAATTTCTAATTCCACCCTTTTCTTTAATACTCGGCCATACAACCTCCCCATTGCACTGGTTATACTTATACCTCTGTAGTTTTTGCACAACATCTTGTCTCCTTTTTTGTAAATCGAACTAATGTGTGCACAATTCCAGTCTTCTGGTATTTTTGCTCCCTGCAACATGCATTTGTTGAAGAGTTCCATCATTATTTCGTGCAGTATGTCTGGTCCATATTTTATCAGTTCGATGGGGATATTTCCAGTTCCTGGTGCTTTCCCATTTTTTGATTCTAATAAGGCTTCTTTTATTTCTTTTGTAGTTATTTTTCTATTTTTCTTCTTCTAGAAATCGTTGTCAAAATAGAAATTAAGAACAATAATTTGTTAACAAGGTTTGTATCACCGCCAATTTGTTGATGTTATTGACGCTATGTCACATCTTTATCAACAAACAATAATTATTGTTGGTTGTGGAGTGGGAATAAAACGATACTCACGTACCGTTTACTTTCAAAGTCCAAAATAAAGATTGATATAAAAGCCCGAAGAGGGATAAAATAGAGGCATTAATATTTCATGAGTAGATTGTTATTATATGTAGTTAGCATTTGTGCGAGATGGGTGTCTGAATGACTACCCCACGAAACAACATCTTCCTAACCTTACGAGTATGGATGTTGTAAACCTTTAAATAAAAGTATAAGTTAGAGTCAGTGTTTCCCTAGTTCCAATAGTTGGCTCCCTTTCCGTCCCTTAAGGACCCAACACGACACAGCTCTGGCTGGAAAAATATGAGGGTGGATGTTATTATACTTCGTGTTACATTAAATTCTGATTAGTCTGTGTAGTTTTGCATTACCTATTCTGTGTGCTATGTGATTCTTTGGGATAAATTAAGTTACATGTATTTTGTGTTGCATATGTGTAGTGTATGTGAAGATATGTGCTTCACGTTTCTCTATCTATTATTGGTATATTTTTGTTGTTTACTTCTTCTTTAGGGGTCGTCCATTAATCACCTGATGTTTTTTGGCATTATTAAGCCCCTCTCCCTTGGTGATACATGGTGAGGTTTAAGACCACCTATATCACGTGTACTGTGACATTTCGTGATTTTTTTATGGACCCCCCCCCCTTTCGAGCCTCATGTGATTAATGGACAGCCCCTTAAGAATTGGCAACCAAAGGCATGTTGCTGATGGATTCGCTACATATTTTTCTTCAATCAGGGTTGTCTTCATTAGGATGAAGCCTGCTTCTTTGATTTTTCTCTTTTTCTTGCCTGTTTCCTACATGATTATTGATGCATATATCCACTATCCACTCATGGACAATCGGAGAATAATGAGAGGAAAAAACGAACAAAGGTATAAACAAATACAGAAAGAAATCAAAAAGGAAATTAGAATAGCAAAGGAAGATTTTTATAAAAGAAAATGTGAAGAAATAGAGCAATTGCAGGCAAAACATAATATTTTTAATGTACATTAAAAAGTGAAAGAACTTGCAGGTACACAAAAACGTAAGCAGCCAAATACCCTGTATAATGTCAACGGAAACATAATAACAGAACTAGAAGAACAGTTGAAGACATGGAAAAACTATGTTGAAGAACTCTTTGCAGATGCTAGACAACAGTCTGAGCTGAGTAACATACAAGGGGACGAAGGTCCAGAAATAACGGAAGAGGAAGTAATGTACGCACTAAAAAGAATGAAAAACGGTAAAGCCCCAGGTCCAGATGAAATACCAACGGAAATCCTTAAACTGATAGAAGAAGTCTCGATCCACATTTTAGTTGAACTTTTCAATAGCATTTATACATCAGGAAAAATACCACAAGAATGGCTTTTATCCACCTTTTTTATTATACCAAAAAAGATGAATGCCAAACAATGTAGTGATTACCGTACAATCAGTTTGATGAGCCATGTACTGAAAATATTCCTGAAAATTATACACACTAGAGTACACAGAAAACTGGAAATGGACATCAATGATACCCAGTTTGGATTCCGAAATGGACTCGGAACAAGAGAGGCGTTGTTTGCACTGAACGTTATGTCTCAAAGATGTCTTGACATAAATCAAGATGTATTCATGTGTTTCATAGATTATAACAAGACCTTTGATAAAGTGCGGCATGATCATCTATTTAGATAAACGAGACATCTGACTAATAGCAAATATGTACTACAATCAGAAAGCAGTAAGACTCTATGGGACTCTATGGAACAAATCTTTTTGTCATCTCTGTGTCGGGTCGTGTTTCTGCCGCGTATGTCATTATTGGTCTGATGACGTTTTATTAAATTCTGCCTTTCATTTCTTTTCCGATATTTTTACTTCTCCATATTGTGTCATTCAGGCAACCTGCGGCTCTGTTTGCTCTATTCAGTTGATCTTCCACTTCTGTTTCGAGCCTTCCGTAACTAGATAGCTACAATCTGTGATATGGAATGACAACTTAGGGGCAGAATGAAAGGCACCGTTGAAGAAAAACAGGCAGTACTGCCTATATAAAAGAAGAAGAAGAAAAAGACAATGTGTGATACACCAATTAGTAAATTTTTTATAGTTATTAAAACTAATCGGTTATAATCAATTCGAGGCCAGATAATAACAGGAGTAATAACAGTGCTATACTTAATACTCAAAAAGACCGGAACAAGGAACTTTGATCAATACCTTATCAGATTGAATGACAACTTGAACTAGAAAAATTCGGAGAGAAGGCTAATTAGTTAGTTAACGAAGGGTATGCGGAGGTAATTAGTAGCAATTTATTTATAAAGTGTTGAAATAGTTATTTGTAATCTACTAATTGAATATATTATATTAGTTCAATTACCAACGTGATAAACTAGTTAATGGTCATTATTTGTCATCAAGTCAATATCAGTATGGAATAATATATTCAGTTAATTATCTATTCTAATTACTAGTTGGGTCCGTATTTTATGTTCATAAATTCATAACAGATGTCTCGTATGGAACTAAAGGTGTAATACAATACTAGCAGAATATCGTCGGCCTAATGTGAAAAATACTTAAGTCCAAATTACCTAATTTTACAGTAGAGGAAAAAACTAACAGTGCATAACTCCACTTGTATACAACTAAATATAATGTGTAAATTGCATAAGTCCCTAAACAATTTTAAATGTTAAATTATCAAACAATATGTTGTGTCATTTTAACCTGTACCCTGTCGGTTGTAGGTACTCACCCATTTACAATGAAAATATTGTTTTCCGCAAATCGCCAGGAAATTTTGACATTCCTGTCAAAATTTCTTGAAGAAAAAGTCAGGACTTCCTTACTGTAAGGAAATGTCATTTCCTTACTGTAAGGAAATGATATTTCCGTACAGTTGTTAGTGTTCTACATAAATGATAGAAAACACATTGCTATTAAAACCTTGTAAATTACCTTAATCATTAAATTTTCTTTATCTGGAGCTTCCTGGATAAATTTTTCAATTTCTTCCTTCGTTAAAATCTTAGATTTCTTTGCCCTATAACCTTGAGCTTGCCGTTTCAATAAAGAACGAAGTTTTGAGTATGTAGATATATCTACATTGTGTTTAAGTGCAAGGGTTGACTTCAGCATTGAATAATTGGCCCATAATGTTGAAGATTTCATCTTTAAACAAAGGTCTAGGAAGTATGCCATTACAACATTTTCTGAGAAAGAACTCGTATTTTTACTCATGCGATAATCCATAAAACGTCTGTATGCATTTTCGTACTTTTCTCTTGATTTCTTTGGCAATAATTCTAATGAAGCAGTATTCACTGCTTCAACCAGCTCTGGAGGAGTCCCAGGAATGGAAATTTCATCATCACTTATCATTTTACTTTCGAGAACACCAGCAATTAAATTTATAAGCGTCAAGTTTGACAATTCAACCTCAATACGTTTCCATAGTATCCCAAGTAATTTTATTAGGAATTTCAAAGCACCATTTATTTGGGAATAAAATTATCGCGTTTTTTTTAAATCAATCAATATCTGTCGAATTTTAAACGATTTGCGGAAAAATAGTATGTTTACCTCGTAGGAAAAGCCATATTCCTGGACTCTGTGTTGCTAAGTCTCGGCTTACGCCTCGACTTAGCAATCTTCACAGTCGTCCAGGAATGTTAAGCTTTTCCTACCCGGTAAACAATGTACTATTATTGTACAAACATCAGAAAAAAATCAACGGTTTGACCACTAACAAGAGCGGACTTGTGGGACTTGTGCAGATTTCATATTATGGTTTTCAATAATAATGCAGATTTCATTTTCACAATTTTAGCAAAATCTTGTAAACTATTTTAGAAGAAAACAGAGACATACTCATACATAGCTTTTGGATAATGCTAATAAAAGTCTAAAATTTAATATTTTGGACTTATGCATTTTTCATATTAGACCTACGATATGTATCATCATTATCATTGGCTGTACAACACACGGTGGGCCTTGGCCGGTTTCAGTAATTTAATTCAATATGGACTATCCAATTAAAGTATTTGCTTGTACCTCGCCAACAAACAAATTATGGGCGGATTTATGCAAAACTAGGACAAGCAAAATTATGAACAAATAAAAATACATAATGATATTTGAAGCATTTTACATGTCTGCTCTAATGGGATCAGGGATAGAACTACCTATAGATACTGGGGGTCGAAATAGGACTAAAGAAGAAGAAGCAGACACGCAATATTCATGCGAACGGCAGCTCATTGGTTGTGCGGTGGCAGATCGTGGAATCGTTAGGGGGGTGAGGGGGTGTTAAGAAGACTAACTACCATAACCAAATACAAAAGGATACCTACTCAGACTAGAGGATCTTTCTACTATTTAAAAAAAAGGACGCCGTTCGAAATAAATCCTCTGGTTCACATATGGGTACTTACTGGACATTTGGGCTACACTTACGGGTACCAATTGGGGGGACATTCATCATAGATTCCTCGTTTGGGGTTATACTGGGCTACTATTTCATTAACACTGGCTTCTATGCCAAATTCCTTTTTCTTTTATACTAAAACTCATTACAGTTGCATTAGACATCTGGTTAATAAATTTTCAAAAGGGTTAGAAAAAATAAAAAAGGGTACATTTACAATGTTTATTCAAACCTTTAAAAACTTTCCTTTTTTGGGAATTAGGACAAAAAATTAATGAATGATATTCGCAAAACATTGTAGCGAGAAATCCATCTGCTACATATTGTACAAGACAGACGGCTACTTACACCAGTAGACCAGGACTAATCTGTAAAAAAACGTCTATTTTTGGATGTGAGAGGTGGCATTTGGATTTTTGCAGATAAAGTTAGGTGACACCTTCAATAATAATAATAATTGACTTATGCTCCTTATCAAATATGCCCGGAACATTAATAAAAAAATTAAAATATTTAAAAATTTCGAAAAACATCGATTATTTTCTGCTTTCTTTGCTTATAACTTTATAACGATTCGTTTTGGAACAAAGTCGTACAGAAATAAAATAAAGATAATTGAATTTTGTATGAGATACGACTGGTCAAAAATGTCTTAAGGTATTACCTTTTCTGCAATATAGCAATAAATACAAAATAAGGGGACAAAATACGCCTCTTGTTATTCAATGTTTCTTACCACTTTGGTAGAGCACTTAGAACCTTAGTAATTCGCTTAGAAAATTCTTAAAACTTACTTAAACGGTCTACCAAATTTCATTCAAATCGACCTAACAGATTTTGCATAATAAATTTGTAATCTAAGGGCCAGTTGTTCTAACGCTAATCAAAACTGATCATTATCAAATATTTAATTACAATTATATTTGCTTAAGCGTACTTTTGACAGATGCCACATTTTGAGGTTATGTTGACATTATTGACTGATTTATTTTATTATTTTGGTTTTAATCTAAAATAAACCATAATTAAACTCTTTCTGATGTTAATTTCTTGTTTTTACTTACAAATCAATAATAATAATGAGCAATTTTTAATAATTTAACAGCTGCGCCTATATTTTAATTACTGCTTGACCTACAATCAATAAATGATTAGTGTTTTACATGTATTTTTGATGTCTCGATTTGATTCCCATCAAGAAAATTGATTACAATAAACTGATTGATTATATACAACTTCTTGATTAGCGTTCGAACAACCGGCCCTAAATGTCTTTAAAAAAGTTCTAATTTTTTAAAACCTTTCTCAACAAAAAGTAGACAATTTAGAAGTTGGCTAATTTTTTGCATATAAAGAGGTGTTTTACCTATCTAATACACTTTACAGAATTAAAATTGGATTATTTAAGAGGCCTCAGCAATGTTTTAAAATTAATTTTTTGCTTATAAACAAATAGCTTTGTTTAATAATAAAAAAATTAGTTTCTAGCAATGCAAATAATTAACCTATATAATTTGACTTAAACTTTCAAATGCTGTCAGCAGAATTGCTATTTTATTTTTTAATCAAAAGTTATTCGCGTTCAAAAATTGCAATTTTTCGATTTTTTGAAAGTTCCACCGCGTTTATCTCGAAAACTATGCATCCTACGAAAAAACTTGTAAGAACATTTTTTGCTTAGAATTACACATCAACTGCTAACCAAAAAATTCGTGTTCTACGGGTCAAAATACATAAAAAAAACTTGGGTAAGTCCATCTAAATAAAGGAGCCCGTAGCACCCCCTCCTGGCCACAGCACTAATTTGTTTATAAGCCAAAAAATTGTTTATAACTTTAAAACATTGCTGAGGCTGCTTAAATAATCCGATTTCAATTCTGTAAAGTGCATTAGATAGGTGGAGTGCTTCTTTATATGCAAAAAAAATTGACAAATCTTTGTATGTTCTAGTTTTTGTTGTGCAAGATTTTAAAAAATTTTAATTTAAAAAAAAATTTTAGATTGCAAAATTATTATGCAAAATCTAGTAAGTCAATTTTAATGAAATTTGGTGGACGGTTTTAGCACATTACAAAATTTTCTAAGCGAATTAGGAAGGTTCCAAGTATAACCTAAGTCCTAAGTGATGGAAAAACATTGAATAAGGACAGGCTTGTTTTGCCCCCTTATTTTATATTTATTGCTATTTTGCAGCAAGGGTGATAAATTAAGACATTTTTAACCAATCGTATCTGATAGAAAATTTAATTATCTTTGTTTTATTCCTATACGACTTTGTTTCAAACTGAATCGTTTTAAAGTAATAAGCAAAGAAAGTAGAAAAAAAAACGAAATTTTTTGAAATTTTTAAATATTTTATTTAAGGAGCATAAGTCAATTATTATTAACGAAGTTATCACCTAACTATCACCGCACATCAATTGTGCCTTAATCCCAACATAACTAAACAATTATTAAACGTAACTAAAAAAATTTTTTTGCATGGTTGTCGATTTCTGTTGCAATTATTTACTTTTTTCAGTGTAGATTACACGACATAATTGAAAAACTATAATTGGTCATTCAATCATCTCAGATTCTATATCGAAGACAATGGTCGTCTGGAAATGATCTATAGGGGGTCTTATCTCTTCAGATTCCACCGAGAAAGAATTCGATCGTAGCTATCATTGTTGGGTTTGTAAAACATACTGAGATGGTTTATCAGAAGATATTTGTCCACATCAACACCATTATTGTGTGTATTATTAGAGATATTGTCGATGATAAGGTACAGTGGTGTAGGAAAATCAGACTGAAAGGAGTATTAAATACCAGTTTCATTCTCATCAGATGTCCATATCAGTTTAATTGTCTCTTTATTATTTTGTTCAATATTGGTTCCTGTTTGGTTATGCCCCTTATGGTCTCATTTATTATTTTATCCCATTTTGTCTTTCCGACTATAGTTCCTAGATGTCTCATTTCCATTGTGTTTATCCTACTATTATGTTTTTTTTCTGTAAAGTCCAATTGTTTTCACTCGTATATACAGGGTGTAACAAAAATACAGGTCATAAATTAAATCACATATTATTCTGGGACCAAAAATAGTGCGAATAAACCTAAGTTACCTTAGTACAAATATGCACATAAAAAGTTACAGCCCTTTCAAGTTACAAAATGAAAATCGATTTTTTCGAATATATCGAAAACTATTTGAGATTTTTTATTGAAAATGGACATGTGGCATTCTTATGGCAGGAACATCGTAAGGAAAAATTATAATGAAATTTGTGTACCCCTTAAAAATTTTATGGAGATTTTGTTCCCTTAAACCCCCCAAACTTTTGTGTACGCCTCAATTAAATTATGATTGTGGTACCATTAATTAAATTGAATATTCTTATAACTTACTATTTTTTCGATAAGGCAATTTTTATCGAGTTGAGGCTTATTTTTTAATATGTTTACATAAAAATTTTATGGGGGTTTTGTTCTTTTAAACCCCCCAAATGTTTGTATACGTTCCAATTAAAATATTACTGCGGTACCATTAGTTAAACACAGTGTTTTTTAAACTTTTTTGGTCCTTTGTATTTTTTCGAGAAGGCACCTTTTATCGAGATGTGGCTTCTTTTTTAATATGGTTCAAAATATAACTAAAAATGTTGTTCTGAAGCTATTTCCTTGTGGCATTTTTATAATTAAGTATTTTGGATGGGAAATAAGCTACAATTTTACCAAAAAAATGAATTTATTAACGTTTCGACTCCCAAGTCGGCTGTCGTTGTCAATACAAAATAATACTAAATAAACAAAAATGTTGTTGCTTGAACAATGTGATAATGAACATAGAGTTCAGTGAAAAGATTCAAGTATAGGCCTAAAAGAAACAGATAGTAAAAAGAGAAAAATCAAAGAAGCGGCTCTAATTATGCTAAATGAAAACAATTCTGTCGCAAATTCCTCGGTAGAATGCAGTAGGATGTGGTTACCCATACTAAAAGAGGAAGTCAATAGAAAGAAAATACCACGATTAGTAAGTCATTAGCATATCGAGTTAGTACATATTTTATATTTTAGTATCATTTATATAATATATATGTATTATTAATATTATTTATAATTTAAAATAGCATATATACATTAAAGTCAGAATTTGGTATTAGTTTTGAGAGTAAACTAAATGTAAGCCCAAATACTTACGATGTCGGGATAGTGTCACGAGATTTTTTTATGGTTTTCCCTCGTGATTTACTATGGAATCTCTAGCGCGAGAATTTTACTGCCATCGTTGCATTTGGTTGTCTTTTTAAAGACAGATCACATGCTATGATTTTTGTGGCAGATATTCTTGAGTTGGGGTAGATTTCATGTAATCGAATGAACTATCTTTTAGTAAAGTCGTCCCAGGAACGCAACTCATTAATATTGGCAATATCATTTTAAAGTCTTCTACTTTAAATTTAAAATGTTTAATACATGCCTGTATTGCCGATATAAATGAGTCAGATTAAATAAAGTATTAGAAGAATTTTTTACTAAGCAACAACATTTTTGTTTATTTAGTATTATTTTGTATTTTGACAACGACACCCGACTTGGGCGTCGAAACGTTAATAAATTCATTTTTTTGGTAAAATTGTGGCTTATTTCCCATCGAAAATACCTAAAAATGTAAATCATACATAAATTTTCATACTATTACCAAGTCTCCATAATCGTACTTAGCCATATACAAATATGTGGTGGATTTGACCAATATTCAAAATATCTTGATAAAAACTGACTTTTCGAAAAAGTACTAAGAGCCAAAAAAGTTTTAAAATTAACTAATGGTACTCCAATAATAATTTAATTGGAACGCACACAAAAGTTTGGGGGAGTTTAAAGGAACAAAACCCCCATAAAATTTTTATGGGATGTCCAAATTTCACTATAATATTTTCTTAAGATGCTACTGCCATAAGAATACTACACGTTCATTTTCAATAAAAAACATCTAATAGTTTTTGATATATTGGAAAAAATCGATTTTCATTTTGTAACTTCAAAGGGCTGTAACTTTTTTATATGCACATTTGTACTAAGGTAAGTTAGGTTCAGTTAAACTATTTTTGGTCCTAGAATATGTGATTAAATTTATGGCCTGTATTTTTGGTACACCCTGTATAGTATCGTCGGTATCACAATCGTATTACATAATACATATATATTTTCATTTTTATTTCTTGGGACAATTATTTTTTTCTCGGAACTGGCTCAAGTGCCTAGTACAGTTTGTTTGATTCTTTTGTTACCTACTTTGAGGTCTATTTTTCCATCATTGGTATCTATACTTCCAAGATAATCATAAACGGTAACTATTTCCAGTTAAGTATTTTTGCATTTTTTATTTATTTCATGTTCTTCCTATTTGCCGATAACCATTATTTTACTTTTGTCGATGTTAATTTCCATGTTTAGTTTCTCTATTTCCTCTGTCCATATGTTTCTAAGTTTTGCATTTTAGTCACGGAATCTTCTATAAGGACTATGTCATCCGCATATAATAAGGCTTCTATTTTTTCTGGCTGTAATCTTTGGTATCCTATTATTGTTCGTATTTGGTTGGCTCTTTCTCCAGTATTTCTAATCAATTCGTTCATGACTATTATGAATAGTATTGGGCTAAGACTGTCTCCTTGTTCAATACCTATTTCCCAAATGAATTCTTCAGACCTTTCTCCTGATATATTTACTAGTGATGTTGATTATAGTTACTTTCGAGTATTCGTTACATATCGTTACTTTTGCATAAAGTAATCATTTACATTACAATATGTATTCGTTACTTTGATTAATATTATGTACTTTTGTTACTTTTGAGTACCGGTAATCATATCGAGAATCGTATTTCTCAGTAGGTAGGTATTTTGTATAAAGTAATCATTTACAGTATTCTTTACTTTGATTACTATGATTACTTTTGTATTTGAGTATCGGTAATCATATCTAGAATCGTATTTCTCAGTAGGTAGCTATTTTGTATAGGTATTCCGATATAACAACGATCTTCACCGATCTGTTTAAGGGATAAAATTGATTTGATTACTATGATTACTTTTGTATTTGAGTACCGGTAATCATATCGAGAATCGTATTTCTCAGTAAGTAGGAATTTTGTATAGGTATTCCGATATAACAACGACCTTCACCGATCTGTTTAAGGGATAAAATTGATTTGATTACTATGATTACTTTTGTATTTGAGTACCGGTAATCATATCGAGAATCGTATTTCTGAGTAAGTAGGTTTGTATAGGTATTCCGATATAACAACGTCCTTCACCAATCTGTTTAAGGGATAAAAATGATTTGATTGCTATGATTACTTTTGTTACTTTTCCATTTGAGCACCGGTAATCATATCGAGAATCGTATTTCTTAGTAGGTAGGTATTTTGTATAGGTATTCTCATATAATAACGACCTTCACTAAGTACGAAGTAATCAGAGTAATCAAAGTAGATACAATAGTCGTTACTCGCTCTGTTACGATTGGTACCAAGTAATCAGAGTATTCAAAGTAGATATAATAGTCGTTACTCACTCTAATACGATTGGTAAGAAGTAATCAGAGTAATCAAAGTATATACAATAGTCGTTACTCGCTCTAATACGATTGGTATGAAGTAACGAAGTAATCAGAGTAATCAAAGTAATCAAAGTAGATACAATAGTCGTTACTAGCTCTGATTCGATTGGTATGAAGTAACGAAGTAATCAGAGTAATCAAAGTAACGATTTGCCTCTCTGTATAGTAATCAATACTTTCGGTATTCGTAAGTAACGAGTACTTTGTAACGAATAGTTACTTTTTCAATATCACTAATCTGTACACGTGCTCTTACTATTACTTTGTAAATTATTATTTCCAATTATTTTTATTAGCGTAATTGGTACTTTCATTTTCTGCAAGCATTTCCATATAATGTTTCATTCTATAAAGTCGAACGCTGCTCTTAGATCCATGAATGCCAGAATGAGCTTTCCCCCCGAGTAAATACCACAAAACCGTATATTTTATGTAGCGTGATACTGCATAAATAGGGTTGCTTGTATTTAATCGAAAGCTATCAAACACTATTTATTAAGTTCCTATACTGACAAAGGAAATACACATAAAACACGTTTCAACGACGCCTTTCCTGCGGTCAGTAACTCAGGGTTTCTGTTTTTAATCCTGCCATTCATTCGGGATTGAAAATAAACACATGTTTACTCATAGATCGAATTATATTTAGATTTTCTTCGCTGGAGGGCTAAGCAAATATTTTCACTAGTGGTAAAACGTATTGATGTGTTGGTTAAACACTTCAAACGAAGCAATTGCACAATGAGATTAGGACGTGTAAACAAAATTCCGACGTTGTAGGTGAATACAAAACGAGTATGTGAGTGTGTTAAGGTCTGTTTTGCGTTTATGTCAAAGCTGAGAATCAAATACAAGTTCTTTGAGGTTATTTATCTAAGAACTTGCCGTGAATTACGGGGGATGTGGTTTGATTTAGAACAAACTATGAGAACTATTACTGTTTGTTCGATAGTTCAAGAACTGTTTTCGTTTTGGTAAAAGGTTTTTATTTCGATTCTTTGATTTGCATGGACGTATGTAGATAAATTATTGTAGGTATGCAATGTTATTAAAAATGGTATAATAGAAGGCAAATGGTTCGAAGTACCATATTTTTGCCAAAACTTTAACTATAAAAGTGACAGAAAATGGAATACACAAGAAACTCTAGACAAAATAGAAGAATAGACTAAAAAAAGAATGTGTGTGTGTGTGTGTGTGTGTGTGTGTGTGTGTGTGTGTGTGTGTGTGTGTGTACGCACGTAAGAAGTTATACTTCTATGTATTATATAATTTCAACGAAATAAATATACTAAACAGATTGTTTGTATTTTATTTAAATATTAAACTAATTTTCATACTTACCTACGACTTTCAAAAATTTTTTATTAAAACAATACCAAAAATTAAAAAAAAAAGAATATGAATCGCCCGGATTTGAACCCGGGACCTCTCGATCTGTGGCCGAATGCTCTTCCAACGAAGCCATCATCGCTCTGTTTACGTGACATCACGGACATAATTACAAATCACGGTGACAAATAGATCAAGTGAAGTATAAAGATATTATAATAGATACTTATTATCTTACTCCCGAGGAAGACACCTCCTTAAGTCTTACGATCCTGTACGTGTACTTTTCTAAATAAAAGTATAGTGTAGAATCAGTGTTTTTCCCGAGTTCGAGAGTTGACCCTTCCGTCCCTTAACACGTTGATGGACAGAACGTCTATAGACGTCTAATTTCCATTTATGTAATATGACACAACGTCTATAGACGTCATTTTTAAAATAACGAGTTGTGACAAAAAATGTCACATGTACAGATTCATATTAAATGTGACACGATGTCCATGGTTGTCGTCCACATGTTTACAAAAATGTTACAAAACTCAACTTAAAAAATTCAAAAATTTCCCTAATCTACTATCCAAAATACAAAATAGTGTCACAACACTTGCTTAAACATTTGACGCAATGTCCGTCAACGTGTTAAGGACCAATACCACGTCATTACCTATAAGTAGGTATAATAATTTTTTCCATTTCAATCTCTTTCTCTTGTCGTTTTCCCATTACTGAGGGTCGTGGTGTCTTCCAATATTCCTAACAATTTTTTCCATTGGCCTCTATCTTCAGCTGTTCTAAAAGCTTCACATAATGAGTTTCCTGCTAAATTCTTAATTTGGTGGGACCATCTAGTTGGTGATCGTCCTCTTGATCTTCTCCTCGGAACGTTTCCAGAAACATTAATCTCTCCAACCTACCGTCACCTCTGCGAGCCACGTGATCGAAGAATTTAAGAATTCGTTGCAAAAATATTGTGGACAGTCTTTTTCTATTCTCGAGTTAGTTTAGAATACTGCAGAATTAATTAAGCATGGGGGAGAAGCACTTATAACGCAAATATGTAGCCTATTGACGAAAAACTGGGAGCGAGAGGAAATGCCGGAAGTATAGAGAGAGGCCATAGTGTGTTCCATTCATAAGAAGGGAGATAGAGCAGTGTGTGAAAACTATAGGGGTATCACTCTCCTAGACGTAACATGTAAGGTACTCGCCAGAGTCGTAAGAAGCAGACTGGAAAGGCACTTAAACGAGCAGGTTGGTGAATACCAGGGAGGATTCAAAAAGGGCAGATCCACCATACATCAAATATTCGTGTTGAAAATGATTCACAGCAGTACATACGAGCAACAGTTAAAGTTAAACCTCCTCTTTATAGATTTCAAACAAGCTTACGATTCTGTGATAAGAAGGCGTTTGTACCAGGCCCTGAGTACTCGGAATTCCGGAACAGATGATCAGACTCGTAAAAATGACCTTAGTGAAGACCGACAACAGAGTAAGGATAGAAGGAAGCCAATCAGGAAAATTTGAAGTTAAAAGGGGATTAAAGCAGGGAGATCCGCTGTTGACAGTACTTTTCAATTTCTTGTTGAAGGCAATATTGAGAGAGAGTGGAATACGAACGAGAGGTAAGATTTTTGACAACAGAAACCAGGTTAAGGCCTTTGCGGACGATGTAGTGCTAATGGCAAGAACGGAAAGGGAACTGCTGAGGATTTTCAAACTCTTTGAAGTAAAGGCTAAGCAGTATGGGCTAAGAATTAATGAGCAAAGAACAAAGTATATGGAAATGGGACAGACCTCAAATGAAGATACACAACTGAAAACTACCACAAACAACGAGAATAAAGAGTATTGCTTCAAAAAGGTGACGGAGTTTGAATATCTAGGAGTAACGCTAACAAGTAAAGTGGAAGAAAGCCAGGAAATTGAAAAAGAATCTCGAGGAAGGAAGACAGTCGGAGCCCTACACAAACTACTAATAGCCAAAAACATCTCCAGAGAGGCAAAATTAAGACTCTATCAAACAGTGATCCAGCCCACAGTTCTTTACGGGAGCGAAACAAAAATCAAGTAAATATGCTGAACATCTGGGAGAGGAGTGTCTTAAGGAAGATATTCGGGGGAGTACAAAACGATGAAGACGTTTGGAGGAAACGAACAAATGCAGATATCAGAGAGCTGTACCGGAAACCAGAAATAAGCCAGATTGTCAGAACAAAGAGACTAAGTTGGTTAGGTCATCTTGCGAGAATGGCTGACGGAAGGTGGGCAAAGGACTCGCTGCTGAGAGGGAAAGGAAAGATGAGAAGAGGACGACCCAGGTGGCTAGAAGCATGTAAGGAAGACCTGCAAACAATAGGGATATCAAATTGGAGAACTGCGGTCATGGACAGGAGAAAAACTGTGCAGAAATTCCAAGCCATGGGCCTTTAAGGCCTGTTGAGCTATATTATATATGTATAGTTTAGAATGGAAACGTGTGTCCTATGAGCCTTCCAAGGTATGCGCAGCATTCTTCTCCAGCACCACGTCTCAAAGGCATCAATTTATTGGCGCTCGCGTGTGCGAATGGTCCAAGTCTCTGCCCCGTATATATTGAGAATACAAGGGCATTTACCAGTCTCATCTTGATATTTTGAGAGATAGATCTGCCTTTACAAACTTTAGTTAGGCGACTCATCGCATTTTTGCCACACCAATACGTCTCCGAACTTCTGCTTCACAGTTACCATCGTTAGTTATACTAGACTAGAGATTGACAAAAGTGTTTACTATTTGGTAATCCTGTTAGTCAGTTTCATTCAGTCAGTCCATTTTAATAACAATATAATAATAATAGTTGAAAGACTGATAAGTCTTTCATTATTAATTTAACTTATTTCATTAATATACTTTTTTCACTTTCTTCATAATAATCATAATTACATAATTTATTAATAATAATTACACCGTAATAATTACATAGTTTTATATTAAGTGCATAATAATTACATCTATTATTTTATTGTTTACATTTTATTTGTTACACGTAATTAATTATTTAGGTCCAGGAATTACTTTGCAACCCTGCTGCATTACACTTTTGACACTGTAAACTTTCCTTAGCTTGTAAACATTTTAATTCTGCTTCATGTAGAACATTAAAAACCTTCGATTTAACTTCAATTTGCAGTGCCGGTGGGAATGATTGTGCTGTTTCAGCCATTGCAATGAAAAATTGCCTCAAACTATTGCTTCCTGGACTTGAATTAGTAGCAGCAGCAGCAGCTGTCGTTTGCAAATATTTTTCCAGAACGCTAGCAACTGAATTGGTAGGTTCCAGTAGCATCTCTGACTGTTTTCTTTTTTTCGACATGGAAGTAGGTGTAGGTGTTCTTTGCCTCATTGTTGCACCTGTTGAAAAAGTAGGCGTTACTTCTTCAGATTCAGCTTCTATCACATTATCGTTATCCTCAATATAATTATTGCTTTCTTCATCTTCATACACACAATCCACAATAGTACTGGCAATTTCAACAAGATTAGGTTTTTGCTCTTCGGTCTGTCTTCGATTTTTGCGATCCTGCATAAACGGTTTTAGGAATGCCATTTCTTTTTCAAATTTGCACGGTTTTAATTTGATAGTGGCATCTCCACTTTTACTTCTTCTAAATTTTAATGCCTTCCTATAATTATCGCGCAACCGTGTCCATCTCTCCTTGCAATCCAACACTAAAAATTAAAAATATATGCGTTAAATTTGATTGAATATATTTTATATGGATTAGTTATAGTATTTAAATAGCTGTATTTATTTCAGGTTTTTGGCAACTGGAGATTCTTTTAAAACAATAGCATTCAGCTATAGACTTTTAATGCTTGAAAAGTATTGGACGTGCATTAGATCTTTATACAGTGTGTTCCAATGAATATTTGACCCCACCAGAAACTCATAAACCAAGAGTTTCTTTAAAATGTAGAAAAACACTTTAATTTATATCGGAAGGGGGAAGAATTTTCATGCAAAATGCATGTCCTCAAATGTAACCCCCTGCTGCTCCGCATCAACCACCACTTTTTTTTAAATAGCAAGTGTAGTCGAGTGGCACATTATTTGAAAGGTATTTTTTTTTCTCTACACGACACTCTATTTTTTTAACTTACGTATTAAGTTTGAAGATAATTTTGGACTTAATAAATTTATTATAAATTAGTTGTGGAATCTCGGTAGTCTTACAAGTAAGAGTCTGGAGTTAGTGCATGCGCTCAAACGAAGGAGAGTTCAAATTGCTTGCACTCAAGAAACTAGGTGGAAAGTTCAAAGGGCGAAAGAACTAGGTGAAGGTTATAAATTGTGGTATGCAGGGAGTAATAACACTAGAAATGGAGTTGGTATACTTGCTGATAGTGAAATGAAAGATAACGTAGTGGAAGTTGTAAGAACGAGTGATAGAATGATGTCAGTGAAATTTGTAATTGATAAAGAGGTATTGAATGTTGTGTGTATATGCTCCTCAAACAGGTCTGGGTGAGAATGAAAGAAGAGCTTTCTGTGGCCAATTAGGAGACGTCCTGAGTGATATTCCGTCAGAGGAGAAAGTTATAATAGGAGGTGATTTCAATTCACATGTGGACCAAGCCAAGGCAGGATATGAAGCAATGCATGGGGGGATTAGGCTTTGGAACTAGAAATGAAGCTGGAAATGACATGCTTGAATTAGCAACAGCATTGGATATGGCGATTGTTAGCACATTCTTTAAAAAGAGAGAAACTCAACTTATTACCTACAAAAGTGGACAACATCAATCCCAAATAGACTACTTCATGATAACGAAAGAAGACATACGTGAATGCAAGGACTGCAAGGTAATAGTTAGTGAGACAGTAAGCCAACAACATAAGCTGTTTGTTCTGGACATCGAAGTAAAAAGTGAAACTAAACAAAAATATCGGAGAGCACCACAAAAAATCAAGTGGTGGATGCTACAAGATGAGAAAGAAGGTCTATTCAGGAGAAGAATAGTAGAAAAAATATGTTGGAACATGAAAGGAAGCCCTAATACAATTTGGAGAAAAATGGCCAGTAGTATTAGAGAGACTGCTATTGAAATACTTGGGAAACGTCAGAAAAAAAGTTTGAGGATAAAGAGACTTGGTGGTGGTCAAACAAAGTACAATGAAAAATAAAAGAGAAAAGAAAATTATATAAAAAGTGGCAAGAAACCAGATCCGACACAGATCTTCAAAACTATCTTCTTCTTTATGTGCCGTCTTCTACCGAAGGTTGGCGACCATCAAACGATAGGTTTCTCTGTTTTGTGCCGCATGTATTATGTTCGCAGCTTCTGGTATTTGAAACCATTCTCTCAAGTTTCTCAGCCAGGATTTCTTCTTCCTGCCCAAACCTCTTCTACCTTCAATCTTGCCTTCGACGATAAGCTGTAGCAGACTGTACTTATCATTACGGAACACATGGCCCAGGTATGACGCTTTCCTCCTTTTAACAGATGTTAACAATTCCAACTCTATACCCATTCGTCTCAATACCTCTGTGTTGGTCACTCTGTCTGTCCAAGGAATTCTCAGTATGCGTCGATACAGCCACATTTCTAGAGCCGCTAACTTCTTTATAGTTGCTGCTGTTAACGTCCACCCTTCTACTCCGTAAAGTAGCGTAGAGAGTACATAGCATTTTGTGGCGCGCCATCGGAGGTTAACGCTTAGGTTGCGGTTGCTTAAGAGCTTTCTCATTTTTATGAATTTGGATCTTGCTATTTCAATTCGGATCCTAATCTCTACGTCTGGGTCCCACTTATCATTTACTGTATATCCCAGATATTTAAATCGGTGTACTCTTTCAATACGTTCGGCTTCAATATTCAGGTCGATATGTTGAATGTTCTTTTTACTGATCACCATAAATTTAGTTTTCTTTCTATTGATCTTCAGTCCAAATTGGTTGCCAGTTGTATTTACTCTATTTAGCATCATCTGTAAATCTTCGATGTTATCGGCTAGTATAACAGTATCATCTGCATATCGAAAATTACTTATTGGTACGCCATTAATCTTGATGCCCTCATTGTACTGTTCTAGTGCCTCTAGAAATATTTGTTCCGTGTACACGTTGAAAAGCAGTGGCGAAAGAATACAGCCCTGTCTAACCCCTCTAGAAATGGTTATGTTTTCACTCACCATATGTCCATTCAAAACTATATGGTGGCGAAAAATGAAGCGAACGTAGCAGTAGCAAAAGCCAAAGCAGAAGCGTATTCAAACCTATACGATCAACTTGATACCAGGGAAAGCGAAACGAAGATATATAAAATAGCCAAACAGAGAGCAAAGAAAGCATAAGATTTTAATTAGATTAGATGTATCCGAGATGAAAATAATAAAATATTAGTTCACGAAAGGGATGTCAAAAAGAGGTGGAGAAAGTACTTTGACAGCTTATTAAATGAGGAATTTGACATACAGCCTGTAGAGTCTACGGAGACAGTAGCAGCAATGATCACCAAAATATCAAACGAGGAAGTGGCTAAAACGCTTCAAAAAATAAAGAAAGAAAAAGCGGTAGGACCAGATGATATTCCTGGGGAAGTATGAAGAGCATTGGGAGAGACAGGAACAAGGTTGCTAGCAGGCCTATTTAATAGAATTATGGAAGTTGGACAAATTCCCGACGAATGGAAAAGCAGTATACTGGTACCTGTTTGCAAAAACAAGGGAGATATACAACAATGTACAAACTACAGGCTATAAAACTGCTTAGCCACACCATGAAAATATGGGAAAGAATAATTGATAGACGGATACGTGAAGAGACCGAAATATCCTAGAATCAATTTGGCTTTATGCAGGGCAGATCAATAACAGACGCAATTTTCATTATAAAGCAGTTGATGGAAAAATACAGGAGTAAAGAAACAAACGCTCATATGGTATTCATTGATCTTGAAAGAGAAAGCATATGATAGAGTTCCTCGAGAGATTCTGTGGTGGGCACTCAATAAGAAAGGAAACCCTGGTGAATTTGTAAAGATTATGAGGGATATGTATGAGGGAGTAACGACTAGTCTTAGGACAGGTGTGGGAGAGACTGATAAATTTCATGTGAAAGTAGGATTGCACCAAGGCTCTGTGCTTAGTCCGTATTTATTCTCATTAGTTTTGGACCAGATAACAGCGAAACTACAGGGTAACATTCCATGGTGCTTAATGTATGCTGATGATCATGTTAGTAGGAAATAGTGAAAGAGACTTAGAACAAAAACTGGAACAGTGGAGGCAAGCTCTGGAGGAAAAAGGTTTAAAACTTAGTAGGACAAAAACAGAATATTTGGAATGTTCATTTAAAGATGGAGTTACTACAAATAAAATGGTATCTTTGGATGGTGAACTAATTGTAAAAAGCAATAGTTTTAAGTATCTGGGATCGGTATTACAGAGTAATGGAGAAATAGATGGAGATGCATGCAGTAGAATTAGGGCTGGATGAAGGAAGTGGAAAGAAGCGAGTGGTGTGTTGTGTGACAGAAAAATTCCAATGAAGCTGAAGGGAAAATTCTATAAAACAGCCATAAGACCGGCTATGATGTACGGAACTTAATGTTGGGCAGTGAAAAAGAAAGAGGAACAACGAATGCATATGGCGGAAATGAGAATGCTTAGATGGATGACTGGAGTGACAAAGAAGGATAAAATTATAAATGAGTATATTAGGGGAAGTCTAGGTGTGGCACCAATTGATGCCAAAATGAGAGAGCATAGGTTAAAATGGTTTGGTCATGTTCAACGTCAAGACGTTAATCACCCAATACGAAGAATAGCTGAAGTGCAGATTCCTGGAAGGAGTAGGAGAGGAAGACCAAAGAAGATCTGGGGGGAGACGATAAGGCAGGACATGTTGGTAAAGGGGATTAACATTGATATGACCCAAGATAGAATTGTGTGGAGAAATGCAATTTGTTGGAATAGGCAGTGGTGTAACAAACTCCGTCGAGGCCCTCCCGCGGAACTGAAAATGTGGCCCTTTTAAAAAATTAATAAAATGCGACTTGTGTTACAAAAACGTATACATATAGTGTATTTGTGCACTGTTTATAACAACTTTATTGGCATAGAATAAAACAGAACAAAAATGAAGAGCGTAGCAGCAAAATTGCGTGCCAATGTTTTTTAAATGCATTAATTTTTTTCGAATCCTGAGAAAACTAGTAAGTAAAAAAAAATTAAAACGCAGAATGAAAGATTACATTTTTACCGTGAGCCGAAAGTCCCCGAAAACTTCTATAATGTTTAATTTAGTAAATTACAGGGGTGATAAAAGAGAAAGTTTTGTATGATTTTTAATTTCAAATATCCCATTCAAAAGAAACTTTTTGTTTATTCTAAGGAACGGGACTTTCAGCACTCGGTAATAATGTAATATTTCATTCTACGTATAAAGTTTTCAAAAATATTTATTAGTTTTCTCAGGATTCGAAAAAAATGAATGCATTTAAAAATCATTTGTCCGAAATTGTGCGCCCACATTCTTTAAATTATTACAATATTACATAGTATGATTCTATGAGATTAACAACTTTCTTCGTGCACTACTACCAGCGAATATATCTACAATTATTTTATTAATATCTAGCAGATATAATACTTATAGCGCTAGACAACTTCTGACATTGTACTACGAAGATATGGTTTTATTAATTTAAGATCAGAAAAATATCTCTCTGAACTAGTGGTAGTGACGGGTAAAGTTGAAAACAAAATAGTACGCATGACACACTTTTGGTATGGAAGATACAAGCACTAGTGCAATGAAAGTTTATAAGAATAATTTTGGCTGCATCATAAATAATAGAGTTCGCCGATTCCAACTGTGTCCTCAATGATTTTCTAACAAATTGAAGTTGCTCCAAAAACTTATTACAGTAAAACCTCGATATAACGGACCTCTATTTAACGGACTTCGGATATAACGGACAGAAAATCCAGTCAAATGTAAAAAAATTAAAAATGTCCTCTTAATATTATTCATACTTAACACTGCCCATACCAAGATACATTGCATAACAAAGGGGTCCCTGTGGATCCCAAATGCTATATTTTACAAAGAATCTCAATAAACCTTCTATTATAGCATAATGAGGACACCTTTCTAAATAGTCTGATTTATTTTAAACCCATTTTTATATAACGGCCTTTCGGCTTTAACGTTGTACATACTTGAATCCATGATGTACATGATAAATCCAGCTTGAATTTGTTCAATGACTACATCGAGATTTCCGAAAAACATGCTTATAATTCAACAAAATGCTTCTTTTAACTCTATCAAACCTTTTGATTTTAAAAGTACAGGGAAATCCACAATTAGTAGCAAAATCTTTGGATTCTTGTAAAAATGACATATAGTTTTGTCCAAAGATTTGATTAAAATTCTTTACAGTTGTAATGTAAAAGTAGTACTTTATTTTGTACAATAGATGGGAAGAAAAATTCAAACTGTTATTATTTTAGACAATGTTTATAAAATTGTCTAATTGTCATGTAGTTCTGCTTTACACCAAGCACAGTTTGTTATCTGGATGACCACCAAACGTTTTTAGAGTAAGCGATTTTGGTTGCGAGATTTTTCTGCATTGTTTGCTAAATCGAATCGAGGAAAGTTTTTGAAGATTTCCAGGCACTGCTGAAAAACGTTGCGCATTCATGCTTAAAAAATATATCAATGACATATTTTTACATTTATGTTAGACGACAAGATGGGGCCCCTGTTATATCAGGGCCCCCGCAAGCTTCATGCTGCGGGGGCCTCTGTTGCGCCACTGCTAATAGGTATACCTAATATATTGTGGTAAGGAGCCATAATAGACAGAGAGCTAGAGCCGAAAAATCATCGTCATAAGTAATATGGAGTTTTTCCTGTGAAATGTATCCATTGTATATTGACAATTGTGACCTCTTTCAGGCTGACACCTCAGTGGATACAGGAAGTAGCAATAAGGGATGAAAGGGGAAAGTTAGTGCAGTCATTTAAGGTTTTCATCTCCTATTTTGTTAAAGCTCCATCGATTTTCATGAAAATTGGTGACTAATTAGAGCATACCTCAAGAAACAAAACTGATTTGGTGTCACTTGCACTTTTACCCTGGTGGTGAATACCACCCCTTCCCGCGGATGAAAACTATTTTATTAAAAATAACCCCACAAATCGATAGAGGGACAAATTTTAAGTAAAATTTGTTATATCATGTTATTAAAAAAATCAATACTTTTTGAGTTATTAAAGATCAAAGATTGTCTATTTAAGAGCATATGCGTGAAGTTACGTATGATAAAAAGAACATGGTAATTAATTGTATGTTAGTAAAATATTATTTTTATATTATTTCGATATTTAATTGAATTTTTTTTTTCATTATAAACTGAATATGTCCAGAAACTGGGGGTGTCCAATAATGGGTACATTTGACATATTCGAATACATTTTTGCTAAATTTATAATATAGAAATAAAATAATAATAATTTTTAGTATCCTACAATTAATTAATATGTTCTTTTTATCATCCGTAACTTCACGCATGTGCTCTTAAACAGACAAATCTTTGATCTTTAATAACTCAAAAAGTATTGATTTATTTTAATAACATGATATAACAAACTTTACTTATAATTTGTCCCTCTATCGATTTGTGGGGTTATTTTTAATAAAATCGTTTTCACCCCCGATAAGGGGTGGTATCCACTCCCAGGGTGAAAGTGAAAGTTGGCACCAAATCATTTTTATTTCCTGAGGTATGTTCTAACTAGTCACCAATTTTCATGCAAATCGATGGAGGTTTAACAAAATAGGAGGTGAAAACCTTTAAAGACTACACTAACTTTCCCCTTTCATCCCTTATTGCTACTTCCTGTATCCACTGAGGTGTCAGCCTGAAAGGGGTCATAATTATCAATATACAATAGACACATTTCATATGCCAAACTCCATATTACTTATGACGATGATTTTTTGGCTCTAGCTCTTAGACTATAAGGTAATATTGTTCTCTAGCCATTTCTTTGTGGCATATTTTTGTAATTAACTCGGAAATAAGCTTCGGAAATAAGCCAGAATTTAGCTTAAAAAAATAGTTTTAATATATTTTAATTAACATGAGTTAAGATTACAGAGGAGCTAATAATAATAGATATGTTGATTTATCTAATTCTTTCACTTTAAAAATCAACTAATTTACACTTTTCAAAGAAAGCATATTTATAATGGTTTCCGACAACAAAGTATTGAATTCTCTATAAATAACTTTAAAATCTTAAATGAAAATCCCCATTTTTTAATGCAGATTTGAATTTCTGACGTAAAAATAAGCAACTTTTATTCGAAATATTTTTTTCAATTATGGATAGATGGCTCTATAATCAGAAAAAACGATTTATCGTGATACCATAGGTAAATTATAGAAACGGTCTAATGTCTCGAGAAATACACTTCCAAATGAAAAACCAAAAAACAGGTGTACATATAATATTTTTCAAAAACCTATCAAATGACACCAAACACGACTCCCCACTCTACACCCTCCAGGTGGGGTGGGGGTTAACTCTAAAATCTTAAATAGGAACCACCATTTTTTATTGTAGTTTTGGATTCCCCATGACAGAGTAAGTAATATTTATTCGAAACATTTTTTAGAATTGTTGACAGATGGCGTTAATAAATCGTATTTTCCAATTATACTGCCATCTATTAACAATTCTAAAAAATATTTCAAATAAATGTTACTTCTTTTTTCATGAATCCAAACCTGCAATAGAAAAATGGGGGATCCTATTTAAGATTTTAAAGTTACCCCCCACCCCACCTTCAAGGTGTGGAGTGTCGGGTCTTGTTTGCTGTCATTCGATAGGTTTTTGAAAAATATTAAACACATGTTTTTTCGTTTTTCATTTGGAAGTGCATTTCTGGAGATATTAGACGTTTCTATAATTTACCTATCGTATCGCGATAAATTGCTTTTTCCGATTATAGCACCATCTATCCACAATTCGAAAAAATGTCTCGAATAAAAGTTGCCTACTTTTACGTAAGGATGCCAAATCTGCAATAAAAACTGGGGGTTTCCATTTAAGATTTTAAAGTTACACCCCAATCCAGCAGGCCCACTAAACTTAGGTGATAATAAATTTGGAAAACTCATGAACCACGAAGTAAGAGGACTTCTGAAAGGAGAAGACATCATCAGGTTTATCAAGGCACAGAGACTCGGATGGATGGGACATATAGAAAGGAGAAATCCAGAAGCCGTCATCAAGAAAATTTCCAAATGAGACCTGTCCAAATAGATGGGAAAACCAGATAGTCGAGGACCTTAAGAAGATGGGAGTCAGAGAATGGGTAACCATAAGCAAAAACAGGAACGAATGAAGGAAAATTGTAGAATATGCCAAGTCACACAACCAATTGTAAAATAAAAATTTTAAGGCGGATTGATTCACTCCGCTAGGAGTGTGGATGCCATGATGATGATAATCCACAATTCGAAAAAATGTCTCGAATAAAAGTTGCCTACTTTTACGTAAGGAATCCAAATCTCCAATAAAAACGTGGGGTTTCTATTTAAGATTTTAAAGTTACCCCCACTCCACCTCCAGGGGCTGGCGTGGTGGGTGGTGTTTAATATCATTCGATAGGTTTTTGAAAATTATGGAACACATATTTTTCAGTTTTTCCATCTTATGTTCATTTTGTGAGATATTCGATCGTTCCGCTACTTTTGGGACACCCTGTATATTACTATATTCAAGCTCGACGAAAAAGAATTAACTATAAATTATTTAAGTTAATATTTTGATTGACCACAGACTTATACAGATAATCATTAAATTATGGCTTGTTTCCACAATATTATAATTATTAATTATGTAGTTATACATACTTGGCTGATTCATGAGGGCTGATATTTCGTTCCAACAGTTATTTTTTCTATCTTGATTGGCGTAGTTTTTGTCACCATAATCGTACAATTCCTTGTAGGCACCAACAAGTCTTACTAATTTTTCCTCATCCATATTTTCAGTTGGTTCCGTTATCGAAGCGCTAACTACATTCACTACGTGCCGGATCGCTAGACTACACTACGGCGCTGCGGGGCGAAGGGCGAATTTAGACTCACTTTACGGAAACGGACCACAACACGATCCCCATCGAAACGCTCCGAAATTCTCCGAAGAGAATAATTTCGCCGTAGCGTAGCGATTCGATGAGAACTGAAGCAGCGTTGCCACATTAAGTAGATTTCTACTTTTTAGATAGATTTTTGATATTCTTTTAAAAATTCTAAAATAGTAGGCAACATTTTTTAGTAGATTTTTGGTCAACATTTTGTTATAACTAAAATAAAATTGGCTTTTAATAGTATTTACCACATTTTTAAATTAATTTTCAGACGCTTTGTTACAATTTGCTAATATTATTACAGATAATGAATACAGAGAAATGAAATTGGAGTCTGGTGTACCAAACTTGTTTGTTTCAAGCAGTCAGTGCAAGTAGTATTTCTGGTAATATTGAAGAGTTCTGGCATTCGGTGAGGCCACAGTATATAGAGGTTCCACAGTAAAATCACTCCTCTGTCGGCGCTTTGATCTCAAGAAGTAATACCGGCAGTACGCAATTGGTAATTCACCAGTGGTGGATGCGGGTTTTCCCTGTTAAAATCCGTACGTTTCTATGTGACTTGCAATGCGAGAGTGGGGCAGAAGCGACTGCCAACATTGCGCGGTCGCCCTGCGCGACTACAGACTTTACTTCCAATTTTTCGGAGAGTGGTTCTACTGTCCCTCTTTATACTGTGGTGAGGCTATTAAAAGCTAACGAGGGAAGACTAAAATATCTAAACAATGTAACTTTAACAAAAAATGCTGTGTTTACTCGTTTCTAAAGTAAAATGCGAAAGAATTTTTTCCGTTTTAAAGTGTACAAAACTGATTATCGCAATAAACTTTTAAATAAAAATGCATTATTTGCCAAAGAAGGTATGAATGAGGTTGGGAATTGTACCAATTTGATCCAGACATGCTAAAATCAATGGATGATAAAATATTATATAAAAATATTAAATATGAAACTGATAAAAATTAATTATAAGTACCTAGGTCATTTTGTTTCCCTGTTAAAATGTAAAAAAGTTTGGTTTTTTTTACAAAAATTCACATTATACAGTCGAACCCGCTTATTAGAGTACATGTTATAGGAATATCCCGGTTTATGCAATATAAATTCGAGGTCCCGAAACGATTCCATTTACTCCTTAATAGATTGATCCGTTTATTGGAATACGTAATAATAAAATAATACCGCTTAATCGAATATTTTTCAGCTTAACGAATAAATTTTTACCTACAATTTTCTAAAAATTTAAATTATGTCTTGTATTATGGTTTCTCGCCAAGGGCCTCGAAGGCTGTACTGCTTTTTTAATATATTATTAGGGTTTGTCGGGTAATAAATATTTTGTTACTTTATTATGAGTACCAATGCTATCGTTCGTCGACAAAATCACAGGTCATAAAATAATTCCCTTTGTCTACAAACTATACATATTGCCACCCACTTGCCTGTTATAAAATTTTTAAGAAACAATTCGCCCATCCTAATTTCCTGTAATATTATAAGACTTTTTCTGAATGGCCAAACCGATGTAAATTTTTCGATAAAAAATATATAATTGTTATAATTTAGAGCAACAAGACTCTTATTTTAGGAAATCATTAGGAAATATTTCACACCTAAGAGGGCAGCACCAACACAAACAAAAATCAAAGTCGAAGGACTACATATGGAATCCACGTAATACTTATACAGGAAAAGAATATCAGAGAAGATTGCTGAGAATGGAATATTAGAAAACGATAACATCGATGAAAGCTGGCAAAAACTCAAAAATAACATAATCGACGCTGCAACAGAATCACTTGGAGAGAGAAAAGTAACGAATACTCACATATTAAAGAAGAAAACCCCGTGGTTTAAAGAGGAAGTTAAGATAAAATGCGAAGAAAAGAAGAAAGCCTTTTTACAATACAGAACAAAACAAACACAACAGGCATACAACCACTACAAACGAATCAGAAACGAAACGAATACTTTAGTGAGACAAATAAAAAGGGAGCACTGGCAGAGTTTCTCAAAACAGATGGAACACGACTTCTACGAAACACAAAAAGAAGTATGGAGAATGATCAGAGGGCAAAGAAAGGAGATGAACGAACTAATAAAAGCGAAACACATTCAGAAGGAAACATGGGCAGACTACTTCCGATCTCTATTTGCTAAAGGCGACGATAATGAACCACCAACACCTGAAGTTACGACAAACGAAGAAATAAACATCGAGGAGGGAGAGGTAAAGGAAGCATTAAGAAAATTAAAAAATAGAAAATCTCCAGAAGAGGACAGAATATCGAACGAACTCCTAAATTACGGAGGACAAGATCTAACTAAACAACTATTAAAACTACTACAAAAAATAATAGAACAAAACAGAATACCACAAGAATGGAGATCAAGCATCCTAATACCTCTCTTCAAAAAAGGAGACAAATCAGACCCGGAGAATTACAGAGGGATTAAATTATTAAACACAACATTAAAATTAACAACAAAAGTGATAACAAACAAATTGAATGAAATTATAACATTAGCAGAAGAACAACAAGGTTTTAGGTCGGGACGGTCATGCACTGACGCTATATTTATAATGAGGCAAGTTCAAGAGAAATCGTTGGAATACAACAAACCGGCATATTTATGTTTCGTGGACCTTTAGAAAGCATTTGACAGGGTCACATTAAATGACGTTATCCACTTGTTATACTCGAGAGAGGTACCTCTGAAAATAATTAAAACGATAGAAAACATCTACCAGAATAACACAATAAAAGTAAAAGTGGAAGATGAACTAACTGACCCAATTGAAGCCGGCAATGGGATAAGACAGGGGGATTCCTTGAGTCCTTTATTGTTCAACTTGATCATGGACGAAATAATAAAAAAGTAAGAACTAAAAAAGGATACCAAATGGGAGAAAAACAACTTAAAATAATCTGCTATGCGGACGATGCAATACTAATCTCTCAAAGTGAAGATGATTTACAACGTATGCTGCACCAATTCAACATAATCGCCAGAAAATTTAACATGTTAATTTCCTCAAAAAAGACAAAATGCATGGTTATAACAGCAGACCCAATAAGATGTAAATTGGAGCTGGAAGGTCAGATAATAGAACAAGTGATGGAGTTTAAATATCTAGGCATCACACTATCTAGCTACGGAAGGCTCGAAACAGAAGTGGAAGATCAAGTGGAAGAAGACTCTTATTTTATGTAACAACAAACAAGCTACAATTACCGATTATTATTCAAGACTAAATAAGTAATTTTCTTATATATGTAGATGTTTTAATTCGAAAATATTTACATAATCTATATATTGCATACATTTCATATTAATTACTGTATACATCCACATAATATAATGTAATTGGATTTTTTAATAAATAAGTTAACACTATTGTATTATGAACATAAAAAGACCTAAAACCATATACTTACATATTTATATCTACATAATAACATAGTATGTACTATTATTACGTATATTGGGTACACTTATTACGGCTACCTGCCAATGATCGGTTATTAGAATATCCCAGTTATAAGAATATTTCTGCTTGGCAAGAAGGCTATTCCAATAAGCGGGTTCGACTGTATTAATTTCTAGTTAAGTTAATAATATAATAATATATGAGCACTACAGGCCTAGCAGGCCCATGGCTTGATGTACTATTCTCTTCCATTCTTGCTTATCGTTAGCTTTCTTTTTCCAGTTCGTTATGTTAAGTTTTGTCATGTATTTTTTGACCTCATTGCTCCATCTTGACTTCGGTCGTCCCCTTCTCCTTCTTCCTGTCAACGCACTAGATATTATTATTTTTGGGACTCTCGCTGAATTCATTCTCTGGACGTGCCCCAGCCATCTAATTCTTTGAGCTCTTGTTACTGCTAGTATATTAGGTTCTTGATAAAGCTCTGATAGCTCCTTGTTTGTTCTAGTTAAGTTAGCTGTTGTTTTTATTATAAAAAACCCAAATTATATATAAATTCGTTAATAAAGTTTTAGTATATTTTAGTTTTTGATTTAGTAGATTTCCTAAACATGCAATAGATTTCCTAAATAAAATGTGGCAACGCCGATGAGATTGAAGTAGTTAGCGCTACTTACGACAAAAGGGTGGTTATACCAGAGTGGTCAAAAAAGGGTCGTATTATACCTTTTAATGTAGGTAACGGTAACTAAATGTAAATAGAATTTAAAAAAATGCTGAATTATGCGGCTGTCGGAAACCATTATACATATTATGATTTCTTTGAAAACTGTAAAAATTAGGTTTTAAAGTGAAAGAATTAAAAAATGTTCTGAAGTATTGATAAAATTTATTTGGATGATCGATTTATCAGGAAATAAAGTATGAAGCAAATTCATTTTCCGTATATCGTTGTTTACGTGTTTGTTAGAGAAACCTGCGTTGGTCGGTAAGTACTATATACTGCAATTCACTTTCTACTTTATATTTTATGTTTTTGTGAGAATATAGTGTATGTCCTGCTCCAAACTGCATAACGAATATAACGTTATTTATTCAAATAACTTAAATTTTAAGGCGGCCAACTACTAATGCATGAAATTATCAGTGTATCAATTATTGCCCTCGACGGCCAATAACTGAAACATTAGATTTTGTAAGAATCTAGTGATTGACATATGTTAATAACTAGTGTTTTATGTGTGGCCAATAACTAATTATTATAAATTGTTTTAGAAAATATGCGAAAACGATCTAAAACTGAAAACAATTATAAAAAAAAGTATTCCGAAGACGATGTTAAAAAAGCGTTAGAGTTAATTAAAAATGGTATGAGTGAGAGAGAAGCCTTAAGAATTTTTAATATTCCCAGAGACACCATAAGTTACCGGAAAAGTGAAAAATTTCATAACAAGATAACGCATGGACCAGATCCATTTCTTTCGAAGGATGAAGAGGAACAACTGAAACTCTGGATTTTTCATTATCAAAATAGAGGATTTCCTGTTCGTGTTGACGACATTAAGGACTCCGTTAAATCATTTTTAGAGAGTAACCCTAGAGGTAATCCATTTGTTGAAAATAAACCAGGCTGAACATGGCTACCAGCATTTCTTAGGCGCAATCTTAACATTTAGCTAAGGACTTCAGACGGAGTGACATTAGCAAGTTCAAACATTAATCAAATAGATATTACCAAATGGTTTGACAACATAAAATCTTAACTAGATAAAAAAGAATTTCAGACGTTCTTCAAGACCCAACAAGAATCTTCAATGGTGACAAGACATGTTTTTATTTATGTCCCAAAAATAAATAGGTTTTGGCTATGAAGGGTTCCAGAAACGTCTATGAAATTGAATATAACCCAAAGGTTAACTTAACAGTTATGTTCACATTTTCTGCAATAGGCAATATTTTACCTCCTATGATAATGTATCCCCATAAAAGATTGCCAAATAATATATTAAGTGCTGTGCCGAATTCGTGGGGTATTGGTTTAACAGAAAATGGTTGGATGGACAACAAAAACTTTTATGAATATATCGGAAATATATTTAACCCTTATTTAGATCGAAATAATATTACACGTCTGGTGATACTTTTTGTTGATGGGCATAAAACCCATTTAACTGTATAAGTCACCTTTGTACAGATTTGAAAACTATTTTAGTAGGTGGCTTTATATCCTAATGCCACGGTATTAATGAAACCAGCGGATGTGACTGCATTTAAGCCTCTAAAAACATTTTGGAACAAATCTGTGCTTCAGTTTAGAAGAGACAACCCCCAAAAAGTGTTAACGAAAGTACAGTTTGCCCTGTTTTAAAATCTGCTATAGATAGGTTAAATCCAGATGTTACGAGAAGTGGGTTTAGGGCATGCGGTATATTTCCTTGGAATTCTTCTGCTCTTGACTATTCAAAATGTCTTGGGAAAGAATTTGAAACTGAAGATAATCTGGATGAGCGCAATGATTTACCAACACTTATTGATCCAAATACTACAACAATTTCTTATAAACAACGTTGTGAAACAGTTGGCCAAAAATTAAAAAAAACGTTTAAAAGTTTACTTTCCTCTTGAAAAATATCAAGAAAAGACAAAAAAAGCATTGAAAGTGTGTTCTCCTCTAAACCAGAAAAGTAGAAGTAACAATACTGAGGTTTTTGAGCCAGCACTACCTGAATTTGTCAAAGTTCCTACACCAGAATTTCATTCTCATACAAAATCATCAAGCTCTGTAAATACCCAAGATAATATTGACATTTTTAGCATTCACCTACACCAGAAGCGGATTTGAGATTATGTCCGAAAATATTTCTCGCTCACACTAAATCTCTGACTAAAGCCCTGAGAAAAAAATTGTACCCAAACGGAAATTATTTGATGATATACAAATCAGTCCTCAACAAAAATTACAATTTTGTCTAATAATTTTTATCAAATATTCCTTCACACTTCGAAAATCGAAACTTGGTATCAAACGTTCTTCCGCGTTTTAAAAATACATACAAACTTGGTATCAAACGTTCGATCACATTTTAAAAAACAAAAAGTTTCTAAAGGTGTGTGTTATCTATATGTGTACTATGTTACAGAGTGTAAGGAAGGCATTATAGATGCCAAATGTGTCTTAGAACGTAATATCATGTAACTTGCATAACAAGATTCTATGGCGACACAGATCAAGTATATGTTTGCGAATCTTGTCAGAATAAAAAATAAAAGTTTACTTTGAATTATCTTTTTTTTGTATCCACGCTCATCACAAAATCCTTGCTTACCCAAACACCTACCTATCTACCTATTTTAACTTACAAATTATTTGGTAAAATATCACTTTAAAAAATGATGGCCAATCACTAACACATATGGTGTCAATAACTGGAACAGGGTGGCCAATAACTGGTTCATTTGCACATTTACAAAAGAACACATATAAAATATGTTCAGAGATGAAAGATTAACATAATAAAATTGTGCAGTATGTAGAAATAATAATAAAATTCCATGATGTTAAAAATAGTTATAATAGGCCACAGTGATAAAACATTTCATAGATATATTGACGTGCTCTCCTTAAGAGGCCAATAACTGGTGCTTTTACCCTATTTCACTTCTCGTTGTATGCCAAGCCATTCCAATATATCATCGTCGCATACTTGCACCATTGTTATTTGAGACCATACATCAACCAGCAAAAGTCAAAGCAGCTCCCCATTTGCATATTTATCACATCGTCGCAGAAACCTTTCTCCATTGAATGGCAATCGAGAAGTACCACAATTAAAATTAATATCCATTACTCAGTGTGCTTCTTCTTTTCTTCGTCGTATTGTCGGGCTGTCTCTACACATGTACGCGCACATGTAATTTATTCAAGGGAGTGTCCTCGAACGAGCAAATAGTTGCTTCATGGGTGTTGCAAGCATTGTTTGTTTCTTATACCAACCGGCAAAAATGGATGCGGGGTCGGGAAGTGGTACAGTTAGTTTATGGTTCGCGAAAGGGTCAAAGTGTCGTTGCGGAAGCACGGAATTTGAAACGGCAAACTAGATTCTTTTTTCATGATTGAACTTGATATTGAGGCTGATATACAGTGCGCACGTAGAAGAAAGTGCGCACGTTAAAGAAAGCAAAAGATTTTAATCAGATTAGATGATTAGATGTATCCGAGATGAAAATAATAAAATACTAGTTCACGAAAAGGATGTCAAAAAGAAATGGAGAAAGTACTTTGACAGCTTATTAAATGAAGAATTTGACAGACAGCCTGTGGAGTCAACGGAGACAGTAGCAGCAATGGTCACCAAAATAACAAACGAGGAAGTGGCTCAAGCGCTTCAAAAAATAAAGAAAGGAAAAGCGGTAGGACCAGATGATATTCCTGGGGAAGTATGGAAAGCATTGGGAGAGACAGGAACAAGGTGGCTAGCAGGTTTATTTAATAGAATTATGGAAGTTGGACAAATGCCAGACGAATGGAGAAGCAGTCTACAAAAACAAGGGAGATATACAGCATTGTACAAACTACAGGGCTATAAAACTGCTTAGCCACACCATAAAAATATGGGACAGAGTAATTGATAGACGGATACGTGAAGAGACCGACATATCCGAGAATCAATTTGGCTTTATGCAGGGCAGGTCAACAACAGACGCAATTTTCATTATAAGGCAGTTGATGGAAAAATACAGGAGTAAAGAAACAAACGCTCATATGGTATTCATTGATCTTGAGAAAGCATATGATAAAGTTTCTCGAGAGATGCTGTGGTGGGCACTCAATAAGAAAGGAGTCCCTGGTGCATATGTAAAGATTGTGAGGGATATGTAGGAGGGAGTAACGACTAGTGTTAGGACAGGTGTGGGAGAGACTGATAAATTTCATGTGAAAGTAGGACTGCACCAAGGCTCGGTGCTTAGTCCGTATTTATTCTCATTAGTTTTGGACCAGATAACAGCGAAACTACAGGGTAACATTCCATGATGCTTAATGTATGCTGATGATGTCGTGTTAGTAGGAAATAGTGAAAGAGACTTAGAACAACAACTGGAACAGTGGACACGAGCTCTGGAGGAAAAAGGTTTAAAACTTAATAGGAAAAGACAGAGTATTTGGAATGTTCATTTAAAGATGAAGTTACTACAAATAAAATGGTATCTTTGGGTGGTGAACTGATTGTAAAAAGCAATAGTTTTAAGTACCTGGGATCGGTATTACAGAGTAATGGAGAAATAGACGGAGATGCATGCAGTAGGATTAGGACTGGATGGATGAAAAGTGGAAGGAAGCGAGTGGTGTGTTGTGTGACAGAAAAGTTCCAATGAAGCTGAAAGGAAAATTCTATAAAACAGCCATAAGACCGGCTATGATGTACGGAACTGAATGTTGGGCAGTGAAAAAGAAAGAGAAACAACGAATGCATGTGGCAAAGATGAGAGTGCTTAGATGGATGAGTGGAGTGACAAGAAAGGATAAAATTAAAAATGAGTGTATTAGGAGAAGTCTAGGTGTGGCACCAATTGATGCCAAAATGAGAGAGCATAGGTGTAGATGGTTTGGTCATGTTCAACGTCGAGACCTTAATCATCCAATACGAAGTAAAGATTCCTGGAAGGAGTAGGAGAGGAAGACCAAAGAAGACGTGGGGGGAGACAATTAGGCAGGACATGTTGGTAAAGGGGATTAATATTGATATGGCCCAGGATAGAATTGTGTGGAGAAATGCAATTAGGGAAGCCGACCCCGCATAGGGATAAGGCAAAGAGAATGATGATGATACAGTGCGCACGTAAAATATGGATACAGACGTCTGTGACGACCCATATTATGATGATATACTAAAAAAAGGTTGGCTATGCACAGGGTGACGCAGGTAAAGGACCAATTAGAAATATCTCGAGAACTAAAGGTGATTGAATCCTGAAAATTTGAAGTAAGGGGTTTTTAAGATTAAACTGTTTAATGAAAATACAAAGTGATTCAGTAAAACGGTACGATTTGACAACGCTTCTGACGATAAAATAGAGGAGCTGCGGGCTTGCGACGTAAACATTGTGAATCTAGATATTGGGAAGTTTAGTTATCATGGAGGCGTGTTCTTGTGAACAGCGCACATTTGCTGTGAAAGCTTATCACAAAAATGGTGAAAGTTTTGTGCGTGTACAACGAGCATTTCGTTTACACTACCATTTGCCGCCCCGCGCGCATTTCCGTCTAACATGGCTATTAAGACTTGGGTTAGGAACTTTGAAGGTAGTGGATCAATATCACAGAAAAGAGGTGGCAGTGTCAGAACTGCTCGCACACCACATAATATTGAAGCGATGCCAAATTCATTATATGCGAGTCGTCGCAGGGATCTTCGAGCACTCGCGTGTAATGAATTTGGCACCTCTTCAGTATTCTGTGGTGTGCGAGCAGTTCTGACACTGCCACCTGTTTTTTGTGATGTTGCACACGGCTATACGTTATACCGGAAGTTGCTTATAACTACGTTTTTTTTAAATGGGACGCCCTGTATTTTTTACATTTTTGAACTAACCTCGATGACTCATTTCTTAAAATATGGTACTTTAAAAGATACTCTCAGGGTACGTTAAAAGATAATTACATATTTTTTATTAATTTCGTATCAATATTCACACCTTGTAGAATTGTACTGATTTGACATCAAAAACTCTATTTACGTTGAAATGATTTGTAATGGAGTCCAGTATTATTAAAAATGATTAATGTAACAAAATTTTTAATTTTATTATACAGGGTTGGTCGAAACTCGGAATGAGCATTTTCTGAGTTTTCTTAAATGTAAAAAAAGTTTTTTCTGCATTTAAGTATTGTAATGAAATTCTTTTTTATGATACTTTTTGTTTCTTAAGCACTCCCTATTCCTAACTGCTTTAATTTGTGAGTTATTCATGATTCTTTAAGCCAAAAATTAATTGCAACAAAAATTACGTGAAATTTTATTAGATTGGCCGTGCAAATATTCAATCAAATATAATTTTTCGAACATAAATACATATTAATCTGGACTTATCCTTAAGAGTAAACAGTAGCGCGTCATCAATATTTTTGTTTTTCGAAAGTTCTGCGAACTTTCAACGGCGAGGCAACAGTGCGTCGGTAATTTCACACTGACAGTGACATTATACTATCAAAAACCAAAAATTTTTCTATGGATGCTATACAATGTGCCACTTCTCTCACTACTTACATACATTCAAAACGGAACATTTCTCACGCAGTGAGAAAAGTTATTTGAAGAAAGTGTATTTTTTGTTCTTCTTAATGGCGGTACAGGCTCCTTTTTGCAATATTTTATTTAGTTATAGAGTAATTTCCACATACTAACATATTTGTGAAATTTGGCTCTGTACCACCATTCTTTATTATATTACGAATATGTGTGCCATATATCCCGAAAAAATACTCAAAATTACAGCCGCAATCTTGGACCCCGTTTTCCGCGCGCTACTGTTGCCTCTTAATTTATTAATATTAGATAAGATACCAAAATGCCTACGTTGTTAAGATTGTGGGTTCATACAATATTAATAAAAACATACAATATAGTTCTTGGATAGCCTGTGGCCTATTTGCATACACTTTCCTTTTTAAATAACCCAATAAAAATAATCTAGAAGTGTCAAATCCGGGGTGCTTGCTGGTTAAAACTCTTCTACTTCCAGTCCAACCATGAGGAAATGTATTGTCGAGAAACTTACGAACGCATCGAAGATATTGAGGAGGTGCTCCATCTTGCTGAAACCAAATAGATCTATTCACAAGATGAGGATTAGAAAGAGTCTGGATAATTCTGAAATTACCTCAAATTCCAAAAATGGTTTTCTTTACCTGTTATGTTTCTATCCCAAAAATAAATTTGAAGGTAATAATAATAAATCCTGCTCACACATTGATTTTTTGTCAATACTGCCGCGTATATGCCTCTACCATCCAATGCGGATTTTCATCTGACTCGTACCTACCTAAAGCAAAGTTTCGGACATAAGTTTATAAAGCAAATTGTCATTTCCTTTTCATGTCCAATTACCCTTTAAAGTTTGTCACACACCCTGTATTAATGAAAACCATGACTAGTTATTAAAGTACCTAACTTTTTTATTATTCCACGGGGTGTAATGAACTTTGAGAAAAAAACACAGTTTGATTGGTACACCCGGTATATAATGACAATTTACCTGTCTAGCAACAAAATTATTACAGAAATATTGTCAAGCTATAACATACTAAAAAATCACTTAAATCAGACCACAGCTTTAGGAAATTCGAGACATCAAAATGACCCATTTTTAAGGTGGTGCGTTAATTATTTGTGGTAATTTACTTAAATCGATGGGTTTTTGACAAAACATCGTAACCGACAAAACGCACATTTTACAGGAGACGAATTTTTCTTCTACCGGCTTTTTGGTTAATATAATTAAAATTTTGAAACTGTGATAAATTAGTACATAAAAAAATATTAATTTAAGAAGAAAAAAACTGTAATATAACATTCTTTTATTAAATTATGTAACATACGATACTTTGTCAGACCTTGTCTGTGTAAATTTTAGTTGAAGCTTGTCGCTTAAGATAAACATACGATAGTTTCAAGATATCAATCTATAAATGAATATTCATAAATAACGTAAGTATCTTAACAGAAAAAATATTATTAATAATAAAAATCGACAAAGAAAAATAAAATTTAATACGTATATTAATCTGTGACACTATACTAAATGATGTACTATTCAAAAAAATCTCATAAATTTAATTCAAATGATACGACGTCCCAAAAAATGTAATTTTTGAGAACTTCATAGTTTTACAGAATAACTACCACCTTAAGAGGGTATTATTCAAGTTTGAACAGATTATACAATTTTATAGGTGTTTTTTAAAGCTTAAGATGTAATCTTTAAAATGCACTAAACTATTTTGCGTTAGACATGAAATAAACAACTTCTTTTTGAGAAAATTAAGAAAGATACAAAAACTGTAATACAATAATCCAAAAATATCAGTTAAAAAACTGTTTGTACAAAGTCATCAAAACCTTTTTCTGTACAACTTACCTAAAATACATTTAATAACAAGCTTTTTTTGAGCTATACAGTATGTCTGCGTAACTTGGAACCTATTGATAACTTTTTATTATTAGTTTAAAAAAAACTAGCAGATATTAAATTTTATTAATTTCATACGAGGTATGTCAAAAAATATGAATCTTGTTCAAGAGTAAAGTAGCTTTATCAATATCGAAAATTGTTAATAAAAAAAGTTGTTTGGAATTAAAAACTGTGTGTCAATATTCGTCCTATATTGACTCCCCTACAGTTGTTTCAGGTTTCAGTGAACATACTACAAGTTGATATATTTTTGTTGCAAATATAATATTTATGATATTTGCACAACTATAACTAAAAAACATAGGTTATATCATTACCAAATTAGTAAATAAGACTCTATTAAACCTATACAGAAGTAAAAACTTCAAATTGTATTTTGGTATAAAATAGTTTATTTAAAACTTCTAAAAGTCATCCACATGGATTGCAAAACGTTTTCGTTCTGAACAGAACATCTTCAGTGCATTCCGCAAAGTAGTTGTAACTAGCACACCAATGAAGGTGGTAACTTCAAAATATATGGCTTACATTATACCTTATGATAAAATATTATGACTACAAGTCGATGTTACTAGATTAAAATATGTATGTGCCTAAAGAGCAACATGCTTCCCTGCTCGAAAAAACTAGGTACTTTACCTAGTTTTTTCGAGCAGGGAAGCATGTTGCTCTTTAGGCACATACATATTTTAATCTAGTAACATCGACTTGTAGTCATAATATTTTATCATAAGGTATAATGTAAGCCATATATTTTGAAGTTACCACCTTCATTGGTGTGCTAGTTACAACTACTTTGCGGAATGCACTGAAGATGTTCTGTTCAGAACGAAAACGTTTTGCAATCCATGTGGATGACTTTTAGAAGTTTTAAATAAACTATTTTATACCAAAATACAATTTGAAGTTTTTACTTCTGTATAGGTTTTTTAAACTATGGTATACAGCCAACTATTGGGATTTTTCCATTGATTTTTTTTTTTTTTTAAGACTCTATTAGATAATAATTTATTATATAATAATTTCATTAAATAATTTTAATAAGATTCTATTAAAAAGACAATAAACCATAAAAACAAGTATTAAAAACTTACTGCATCTATTGAATAAGAGGATTTATCAAAACTACCACTATTTTCGTTTTAAATTGTTCTAGCGAAATACAAAAATTTGCACTGACTGAGTTCTAACACATTTAAGATAACACTGAGTAAGAGTAATCCTCCCACCTAACGGTCATTTTGGTCATTGAATCTTATCGTAAGCGGCAAAACATGCAAACGTAACCGACAAGATTTATGGTGCTTACTATAATCTGTCGGTACTACCTTGCCGTTTACGATACCAAAGGCACAAAATGAGCTTGGAATGCGGTGGTTTCGATAAAAATTAAATTCAATTTTAGACACTTAGGATGTTATTATGGGAAAAATAATTTTGAATCAGCTGTAAACTATCGTAAGGAACCATTTAAGATAAAAATCCCATTTTCGGAAAATTGATGCTTACGATGTTTTGTCAAAATCCCGTCGATATATCGGTTCATAACGTTCTACAACGTCTTCCAATTGCCAATTGCCAGTGTTCTCTATCGTTACACATGTCTTCGTATAAGCCCCTTTCTCTAATTTCCCTATGAATTCATGGTGACTCCTGAGTAGTCCTGAGCTACTCGATCCACACATTTGTCACCATACGCACACCGACGCACAAGCGCTTTTAGGAGTCCGTGCATGGAGCAGAGCAGCCACAGACAAACAAGGGCGGAGGCAAAAATTAAAGGAGGCCAAGGCTTAATTTGGGATGTAGTGTCTTAGGAGAAGAATAAGCTTTTCCTAGGTCTTCTTCTTTTGGTGCCCATCGTACCTAGTACTTGCTTGGGTAATCTATCGTCTTCCATACGTTGTCGGTACGTGGCCAAACGGTCTTAGTTGCTTTGTTTTTATGTCGTCAATTAGAGTATGCTTTACATCCACTATCTCCAATATTTTTTTAGTATTTCTCATTTTATCTATTCTTGACAGCTTGCAGCTTAACAGCAGCTCTTCTCCAGAAGTCGATTTCAGTTGTTCTGAGCATATTTTTCGGATTTTTCTTAAGTGACGAAACTTTGGTTTTACTATTTTCTGCATATTAATTGTCAATATTGGCCATTAATAGGGTATGCTGCATCGGCAATAACAATCCGTAATAGACGATTGTGGGTGGTCTTATTTAAAATTTGCAGGTAGCAATTTAAACATGCAGGTATCTATTATCCGTATATCTCAGAAATTGTAAATTTGGCAACGTTGAAAATATACGGTGTGCCAGTACTTGGAAGGGAAACGAGAAACGACCGTGCGCGAGTCGCGGAGAAATATTGCAACTATATTAAATAATTCATATTGTCAATTGAAATTGTCAAATTGACGTATATTTCATACCTTCTGTCATTGAAGCAGAAAAATTATATATTGCTCCACAATATTGATATGATATGCAATTATTATATAAAGGTAAATTTAATTAATTGTATTTTGCTTGCAGTACTGCATTTTAATAACTAATTTTATTTACTACATACAATTGTTTACGTTTGCATAACATAACCTGCATCTTATTTTTTCTTCTTATTATTTTTTTGGACTATGGCCTTGACAATTATCCGGCAACCAGGACTAATATAATTGGCCAATATAATTAAAAGTGCGAATAAAAGTACAGAGCGTAGAAATAGAGGTCGCTTTGCCGAACTTGCACGGTCCCATAATTGCATACATATACATAAGCAGGTATTACAGATATCTTTAGTTTCCGTACTTTCGGCGCGCACTGTATAAGGATAGATCGAACACTTCTTGATAAATAATCTATAAACTGAATATCTTTTTATTAAACTCTCATCAAATAATTTAACGTCCAATAAAAATGACATAAAGACTATTCCGATGATTATTCCGACGTGATAGAGATAGAAAACGACGAGCCTTTTCTTTGCTCGTCACAAGTGACCATCATCAATAATCAAGGGTCGTTTAATAGCGCATTCATCCACAAAAACAATAAATAAATGTATTAGTGTCATTGGGAGTGCATACAGAATCGTCATGTTCGATTTTCACGGAAGAATGGCGGCCGAAACACGCTACAATGGATCATTTATTTCTGATTGACAAGTGGTGTGTGTTATTTATCGAGAATCCTGTGGTGTGCCGCTTCTTACCGAGCAGAGGTGGGTGGTGGTAAAAATAGAAATGGATCCAGGAATTGATGAGTTGGTGATCTTTGATCAGCAACGAATACTTCAAGTGGTTTATAAGTGTACCATAATTAACGAGTCATCTCTAATACCGGACCATATACTAATCCTTAGGAAGAGACATTTACAATGAGGTAGTAAATAAAGTAGGGATGATACTACAGTCGAACCCGCTTATTAGAATCCCAGTTATAGGAATATCCCGGTTTATGGAATATAAATTCGAGGTTCCGAAACGTTTCCATTTACTCCTTCATCATTCTCTTTGCCTTATCCCTATGCGGAGTCGGCTTCCCTAATTACATTTCTCCACACAATTCTATCTTGGGTCATATCAATGTTAATCCCCTTTACCAACATATCCTGCCTTATCGTCTCCCCCAGGTCTTCTTTGGTCTTCCTCCCCTACTCCTTCCAGGAATCTGTACTTCAGCTATTCTTCGTATTGGGTGATTAACGTCTCGACGTTGAACATGACCAAACCATCTTAACCTATGCTCTCTCATTTTAGCATCAATTGATGCCACACCTAGACTTCCCCTAATATACTCATTTCTAATTTTATCCTTCTTTGTCACTCCACTCATCCATCTAAGCATTATCATTTCCGCCACATGCATTCGTTGTTCCCCTTTCTTTTTCACTGCCCAACATTCAGTTCCGTACATCATAGCCGGTCTTATGCCTGTTTTATAGAATTTTCCCTTCAGCTTCCTTGGAATTTTTCTGTCACACAACACACCACTCGCTTCTTTCCACTTCATCCATCCAGCCCTAATTGTACTGCACGCATCTCCATCTATTTCTCCATTACTATGTAATACCGATCCCAGGTACATACTTAAAACTATTGCTTTTTACAATCAGTTCACCATCCAAAGAAACCATTTTGTTTGTAGTAACTCCATCTTCAAATGAACACTCCAAATACTCTGATTTTGTCCTACTAAGTTTTAAACCTTTTTCCTCCAGAGTTTGCCTCCACTGTTCCAGTTTTTGTTCTAAGTCTCTTTCACTATTTCCTACTAACACGACATCATCAGTATACATTAAGCACCATGGAATGTTACCCTGTAGTTTCGCTGTTATCTGGTCCAAAACTAATGAGAATAAATACGGACTAAGCACCGAACCTTGGTGCAATCCTACTTTCACATGAAATTTATCAGTCTCTCCCACACCTGTCCTAACACTAGTCGTTACTCCCTCATACATACCCCTCACAATCTTTACATATTAACCAGGGACTCCTTTCTTATTGAGTGCCCACCACAGAATCTCTCGAGGAACTCTATCATACGCTTTCTCAAGATCAATGAATACCATATGAGCGTTTGTTTCTTTACTCCTGTTTTTTGCCATCAACTGTCTTATAATGAAAATTGCATCTGTTTTTGATCTGCCCTGCATAAAGCCAAATTGATTCTCGGGTATTTCGGTCTCTTCACGTATCCGTCTATCAATTAGTCTTTCCCATATTTTCATGTTGTGGTTAAGCAGTTTTATAGCCCTGTCGTTTGTACATTGTTGTATATCTCCCTTGTTTTTGTAAACAGGTACTAATACTGCTTCTCCATTCGTCTGGCATTTTTCCAACTTCCATAATTCTATTAAATAGACCTGCTAGCCACCTTGTTCCTGTCTCTCCCAATGGTCCCCATACTTCCCAGGATACCGCTTTTCCTTTCTTTATTTTTTGAAGCGCTTGAGCCACTTCCTCGTTTGTTATTTTGGTGACCATTGCTGCTACTGTCTCCGTTGACTCTACAGGCTGTCTGCCAAATTCTTCATTTAATAAGCTGTCAAAGTACTTTCTCCATCTCTTTTTGACATCCCTTTCGTGAACTAGTATTTTATTATTTTCATCTCAGATACATCTAAACTAATTAAAATCTTTTGCTTTCTTTGCTCTGTGTTTGGCTATTTTATGTATCTTCGTTTCGCCTTCCCTGATATCAAGTTGATCGTATAGGTTGGAATACGCTTCTACGTTGGCTTTTGCTATTGCTACTTTCGCTTCCTTTTTTGCCACCATACAGTTTTGAAGATCTGTGTCGGATCTGGTTTCTTGTCACTTTTTATATAATTTTCCCGTCTCTTTTATTTTTCCTTGTACTTCGTTTGACCACCACCAAGTCTCTTTATCCTCAAACTTTTTTCCTGACGTTTTCCCAAGTATTTCAATAGCAGTCTCTCTAATACTACTGGCCATTTTTTTCCAAATTGTATTAGGGCTTCCTTTAATGTTCCAACATATTTTTTCTACTATTCTTCTCCTGAATAGACCTTCTTTCTCATCTTTTAGCATCCACCACTTGATTTTTGTGGTCCTCTCCGATATTTTTGTTTAGTTTCGCTTTTTTACTTCGATGTCCAGAACAAGCAGCTTATATTGTGGGCTTACTGTCTCACTAACTATTACCTTACAGTCCTTGCATTCACGTATGTCTTCTTTCCTTATCATGAAGTAGTCTATTTGGGATTGATGTTGTCCACTTTTGTAGGTAATAAGTTGAGTTTCTCTTTTTTTTTTAAATGTGTTAACAATCGCCATATCCAATGCGTTGCTAATTCAAGCATGTCATCTCCAGCTTCATTTTTAGTTCCAAAGCCTAATCCCCCATGTATTGCTTCGTATCCTGCCTTGGCTTTGCCCACATGTGCATTGGAATCACCTCCTATTATAACTTTCTCCTCTGACGGAATATCACTCTGGACGTCTCCTAATTGGTCATAGAAAGCTCTTCTTTTATTCTCACCCAGACATGTTTGAGGAGCATACACACACACACACACACAACATTCAATACCTCTTTATCAATTGCAAATTTCACTGACATCATTCTATCACTCGTTCTTACAACTTCCACTACGTTATCTTTCATTTCACTATCAGCAATTATACCAACTCCATTTATAGTGTTACTACTCCCTGCATACCACAATTTGTAACCTTCACCTAGTTCTTTCGCCCTTTGTTCTTTCCACCTAGTTTCTTGAATACAAGCAATTTGAACTCTTCTTCGCTTGAGCGCATCCACTAACTCCAGACTCTTACCTGTAAGACTACCAAGATTCCACGACCCTATCCTGATTTTTCTAACCTGCAATGGTGTTCCCCTGAGATAGTCCTCACCCGGACTATCAGAACGAAGGCTATTTTTACTTCCGGCATATTTTACCTCAGGAGATGCCATCATTTCAGTATAAGTTTTTATATCATTGGAGAAGGTCTATTCATTATTATGGCCTGAAAAGATTTTGTTTGGATATTCAATGCCTGAATGCCTTTTCTATCAGCACTATACCCTGCCCTGCACGTTTAGCCAATACACCACCAATGCAACCAAAGTGCAGTATTAACCCACACCCGCCTGCATTTTTCTGTATAGGCCAGGATCCCTACTGTAAGGACTGCCCTATAAGCCAATGTATTGTTGCCCGTATCCCGCCACTAGGAGACACGTACTTTATTCGGATTTCCATTTACTATTTAATAAATTAATTAAAATAATACCGCTTATTAGAATATTTTTCAGGTCGTGGAATTTACTTTTAACACCAAAGCATACGAAATGCAGACAAAATAATTAAACATCAGGAAAGAACGAAACTCTAATCAGATTTGTAAGAAACTATTCCAAGCCAATATCTCTATGAAACGAGTCTGCAGATCTGGATCATCCGGTAGTCCCTGCTCCGCTCATCTCTACCAATCCGTGTTTGTTATTTATCAAGAACCCCATGGCGTGCCGCTGCCTGTAATATCCACGGATTTATTGATGGCTGTCAAGCCAATCAAAAGATATAACGGGACGATCTGATGATGATTTTTTTAATAAGCAATTCGATACAAGTCTGTTGATTGTGTCGACACGTTCGTCATTTGAAATTGTTGTATTTCAAGCTAATTATAGATGGTATAAATAAAATATAAAAGCTTTCACACATACACCTGGAATATTTGATAAGGACGAATTAAAGCAAGGAAATTTCATGTGAAATGTAAAGAATGACACATGACAGTTGTGGACGTTTATATCTGTTTAGCTTTTAGTTTAAAATTCGTTTTACAAAATGATTGTCAAATGATAATTGGTTCAATGAGTTTCCTATAGAGCTTTTCATTCACAGTCACTTGTTTCGAGCTTCTGTCATATGTCGTATAAGATTATATAACATATGACAGAAGCTCGAAACAAATGGCATTCGATGAAAAGCCCTATTAAATCTTCCAAAAGCCATCCAATCATCTGATTTGTGGATGATTTAATACTTGCAGTACAAAAAGACAAAGTAAATTATGCCCACGACATATATTTATTTAATAATGCATGGGTATATGTATTTAATAACCAATGTAAAGAATTACAATTCACAGTTGAAATCGAGCAATGTAATTCTGTGGACTTTCTTGATATGACGATTCATCGCAAACATGATATTCTATACTATACCTACACCTACATCAAGCAACAGGTTTATCAATTACCTACCATTCGTAACATCCTCCTTGAATGAAAATAAACTTCAATAGTTCAAAAGAAAGAAAGAGATTTTAAGGAACAGAGTTAGAACAGAGGTGTAACCAGGATGATCCTAAGGGGGGGTTACGTCTACTTAAAGGTCTCTGGGGGGAATGGAATAATAATGGTGTTAAGCGTAGGTATAGAGCTCAAAGTACATCCAAAAGAGGGAGGGGTTATAACACCCAAAACCACCCCCTGGTTACGCCTATGAGTTAGAATGTTGTCTCATCTAACATATTATATTATATACCTAGAGTGTCGGCTCTTAAGGAAATTAAAGAAAATAACAGAAAACTCATACCCAAACGGATAATTAAAAAAACTTATCTTGAGTACTGCAACTGCATGTGAATCCACATTCACAACCACAAGTCAAAATAAACAAATAAAACAAATAACATCGACAAACCGTTCACTAAACAATGCAACAACAAATTCACCAACAGTATTCTAATGATAGGAATACCAAAGACTTTTGGATCACTACTGTACATTCCTGTTTTAACACCGAAATTTATAAAATTGTTTAGGGACCAACACTTAAAAATGGCTACAAAAAAACTTTGAGACTAAAAGAAATTTCAAGGTCTGTATGTGAAATACCATCCGCAACTAAGACATAGTATATAGGAAAAACTTATAGAACACTGCACAGTCGAATTATATCACACAGAAGTGACAAACACAAAAAAATCAAAAGTTTTTGCATTAACAGTTCATGAAATCAATCTCCATCTTTAATTCTATGAAGCAGTCGTTTTATGGGAGGAAAGAAGTTAACACAAACCTTAATTTTTGGAAATTACATATTAAAAAAAAAAACGAAAAATGCATTAACGACAAATTCTATCAAACCCATAGACAAACAGGAAACACGATAACTAATGTTTCTATCAGTTTTTTCTCTGACAACATAACTTAAATATCTTGGTGGACAAGTAATTTAACCTTTAAGTATAACCATCTTGCAATTTTCAACTTTAGTCAAAATTTTTATTCACGTTTGTCTTAATTAAAAAGTTATCGGGGGTGGTTGTGTGGGTTGTATTAGATGTCATTCGATAGATTTTTGAAAAATATTAAATACGTGTTTATTGGTTTTTCATTTGGAAGTGCGTTCTCGAGATATTAAAAACCTTATCCATAATTTTCCTGAGGTATCACGATAAATCGTTTTCCGACCATCTATCAACAATTCGAAAAAAGTTCCTTATAAAAATTTCTTGTCTTTTATGGGGAAACTAAATCTGTCATAAAAAATCGGGGTTATAAATAAATATTTTAAAGTTGTCTCCTCTCCACTCTAGAGGGTGTGGCCGGGGGTCGTGTTTGGTGTCACTCAAGAGATTTTTAAACATATATGTTTGTCAGTTTTTCGATCTGATGTTTAATTCGCGAAATATTCGACTGCCCGCTTCTTTTATCACACTTTATACAATAAAATCGATGTAGTTTGACGTCAACATAATATTATAGAATAAAGGTTAGGATCATGTTGAGCAAAATTTTCTTTATCATATTAACAGATTTTTGAGGTTCTATTGGATCGTTTATTTTCTCTGAAATTAATCACCTAATCAAAGTGTAAATTCCAAAAATTACTGTTCATTTATCAGATACATCTTACGGTACGTGTTAAGGAGGTGCTTACAGTCTATCACGCTAGCTCTTAATAAATTCATTACTCACTAGAGGGAGGTAAGCTCCTTGGAAACTTCCAAACGTCTTTCTCTCCACTTCCCACGTCTTATATTAGTTCCCGATACGCATTCCCTTCATTAATCTCAGTAACTTTCAATTAGGTAGATTGGGAAAATTAAATTCCAATGAGAATTAATTCGCGGGATAATTAGATAAAACAAAAGAGATACGCAGAAAGCTCGAAATAACCCAAATACCTGTTTCCTGTTTTTGTAATTTGGATGCTTGGATGTGATTTATATAGTAAGCAGCGTTGTATTGATGTTTGTTTTGTTGATCAGTTATAATCATAAAATATAGAAAAACACGAACGAAAGTTTCGTCGGCTTAGGGACACAAAATTGTATCTCAGAAATGACTACTTTTCAGCAGAGCTTATTTAAGGTTTTTAAAAAAGTGATTTGCATTTTGTAATGATCTGTAGTTTATTATCAAATTTTTTGTTCCGAATTATTAATCTTAGAAATATTTACTTTAAGGTAATACTATCATACGCAACAGTGGATAAATTGTGTTCTCAAAATAACAACATTTAGATAAAAAGTGGTGGAGTTACATTTTTGTGTCCCTAAATGAAACGTCTATTATTATAGAGACTTACTGTTGGGATCAGTAATTTATTTGTAATTCTTTGTTGCTATAGCTTTATAATCTAATTTTACAACTGAGGGTTACCCAATTTTCTAATAATAATAATAAAAGAAATAATCGTAATTCATTTTATAACTTTATTTAAAATCACAAAATAAAGGTAACTGCCTTTAGATATCCATAGATGTTGATAAAATCAATAAACAGTTTTTTGTTTATTATTTTAAGTAAACATAAACTTTGAAAACATTTTCAAACAATAATTTTAATTGTGTCAATCACTTTGCACACCTGATTGATTGTGATACGCTCTGCTGAAGAGTAGTCATTTCTGAGATACAATTTTGTGTCCCTAAGCTGATGAAATTATCAACTTATTCACGTGTTTACGCCTTCACAGTTGTAACAGAGCTGGAAATGCAACAGACCCCGCTGACAAATATACGAAACAAATTATTAAATCCACTGTTGCTACCTGCAGCCACCATTCAGTACAATAAAATTTATGCCACAAAAATGTAACTCGATATCATCAGTCAAAACATAGTATTACAGAAATGTAAGACCACTTACATTTCTGTGACACTCAAAGATTGCTAAGAAATGTAGTTACGAAAACTCCTTACTGGGGTTTAAGGTGTTCGGAGAGATACAATTTTGTGTCACTCAAAAGAACTCAATAAGGTAAGTTCAATGGTGTAGATATCTCAAAATGGGAAAAAATGTAGTTACATTTTTGTGTCCCTAAGCCGACGGTTGTACTTTCAATATTAACAATATTGAAAATAAAACTTTATTAAAACTAATCATCTGGTTACACCATTCGTGGCTTCTAAAATTTGCAAGCCAACGAATTGCCGGAGCTAAGAAGGCCGAGTAAGATCTATCAGGTTGCATCTCACTACCCGCCTGTCCAGTACGGTAAAATTCCAACAAAGATTAGTTCCCAACACTCAAAATAGGAGTAAAACTAATAAAAATAATAAATCATCACTTCGTTGTGCCTCGAAACAAGAGCCGTCTTACTTTAGTTAGTTCAGTGGTTTCCAACCTGTGGGGCACGAGCGTGTTACAAGGGGGGCATGCAGCTGTTTCCAAAATATCATTTTCGAATATAAACCAAAGAAGTCGAATAGGTGTCACAAAAATGATGCTCAGTAATATACTGATCAACTTAAAGTCATTCCACTTGCTGAGAAAAAGATGAGAAGACGAATATCTGAAGATATCTGCGATCAATTAATAGAAAAATTAAAACTATCTACTTTCGCGTTGCAAGTAGGGGAGAGTTGGACAAAACCGGGTAGCAGTCCAAAAACCGTCTGTATCTTGTGCTATGCTAGAGTAGCAAATGTTTGCTGCAGATTGAAATATTCTCAAATACTTAGGTTTGATATGCCAATGTAAATTTTTATAAATATTCTTAAATTTTAAATTTTTTTTATTTTTATGAAAATATTGCGAAATACCGGGTTTTGTCCAACCGGTATGATAAAACCGGGTAGTTATTTAATTACCATGTAAAAAGACTAAAAATCTTTAATCTTTAATCTTTAAAAATCTTTAATTTAATTACCATGTAAAAAGACTATCGAAAATAAAATATTTATTGAAAGTATGTCAACAAAAATCAAAAATTTATGAACAGAAGTCACAAATAAAAACTTCATCTACATCATCATAGGCACTACAGGCTTCATGAGCCCATTTGGTGCAAGACACATTTTTATCCAGCCTTCCTTCGCCTTAGAATTTGAAAATAGTTCATTGTAATATAGACACGCATCGTCATTATTATTTTCTTCCTCCAAACTCTCAGAATTTGCAATCGGTAATTTCGGAACCAATTTTGTTTTTGGTGCAGCCCTTTTTTACCACGTTTTTTCCTTTCTTTTTTTGTCCAGTTCATTTAGTTTTAATTGAGATTTTTTTTTAATTTGTCTTATTAGCTGTCTTACTAGTTTCTTCAACAGAAGAAGCTACATGTTGTAGTTAACTAAAAGCAAAAAAACACTGCGGAAACTGGAAGTAATAAAAGGTCTAATAAAATCGGGTACCCGGTTTTGTCGATTTTCGCACTACCCGGTTTTGTCAAACTCGTAAACAAGACATTAAATATTATTTAAATTTTTAAGTTAGGAACTAATATTCAAAATTTTTGGCCAAATTAAAGGTAATGTACTAGGTTACATGTACTAAATTTTGAAATGGCCATTAGTTATTCACTAGAGGAGAAAACAACTATAAACTTACCTTAAAAATCGAGTTTGCTGCATCAAAAAATAGGTGAGGTCTTACTGCTCCGGTACAGATTACTCAAATAAAGTAGAAATGAATACATGCGACTGTTGGTGGTAAAGGGACACTGATTTTAACATTGTCTGATAGATAGCAGCGTACACTCAGACAGTTAGAAGAATTAAAAGGTACCCGGTTTTGTCCAACTCTCCCCTACATGAGGCCACCGATGTTTTTAAGGATGCACACTTGATTACATATTATGCATATTATGTAAGATATATGTTGTGGAAACTGATGTTAGAGAAGACATGTTATTCTGTAAACTTATTGAAGACAATACTACAGCAAGTAAAGTTTTTAATATCATTGATAATTTTTTTAATGAAAATGATATTCTGTGGGAGAACTGTGTGGAAATATGCACAGATGGAGCTCCATCTATGGCAAGAAAAAATGCCAGTCTACACGCATGGGTTCGAAAGGTAGCTAGCTCCTCGTGCAGCTTGTACGCATAGCATGATTCATAGACAATCGCTTGTTTTAAGAGATATGGGTGAAGATCTACTAACAGTATTTGAAGTTATTATAAGAGCTGTAAATAGGAAGGCTTTTCGCAAAATTGTGTGATGCGTGATGATGCCATGGGTTCAGAATATAGATCACTTCTATATTATTGTGAGGCACGTTGGATTTCTCGTGTTAAAGTACTTCAAAGAGTGTCTGAGCTAAAAGAAGCGATCGCCATATTTCTTACTGATAATAATAGAGTATAAACAAGCTTGTTTTATGACACGAAATCCCTTGTAAACTTGCGTATTTAGTTAATATTCTTCAAAGACGCAGTATTTTAAATAAATCAATGCAAGGGCCTCAAATGCGTGCAATTACGCAGATAGACAAGATTGCGCATTTATGAAAAAATTAGAACTGTGATAATAAGAATAACTGTGGATAATAATAAGTTTGAAAAATTTTGACATGTTTCCCACTTTTAAAATTACCTGTCTTGCTGATGAAATAGAAGAAAGTAAAGTTCACAATAATAATTATTTGACCAGTCTATGAAAGCAATTTTCATTTTACTTTAAAGATCTTGACATATCCAAATATGAATGGATTAGAAACCCGTTTGTGATTGAAAAATATGATGATTTTGGCCTTACGATAGCAGAGCAGGAAATGATAATAGACATATCTAGTGATAGCAAATTTTCATTGAGTTGATAATTTATAAAATTAAAAAATTAAGGGGGCGCAACAATTTTATTTATTTAAAGGGATGCGCAGGTACAAAATGGTTGGAAACCACTGCTTTAGTTAGTTCAGTGAGCGCCAAAAAGTTCGTCTTCAGCAGATGGCACCACGGCATCCATGTCATCATGATCTTTCGTTTTTGGACCGAGGCTGGCGGCCTAATTTTAGTTGTTCAGAGAGAATCAAATATGCGCTCTCTGAGGAAACCGCAATAAGGGTAGAAACTAGTTAGAGTGCTTTTGGCGCTCTCTGAACTAACTAAAGTAAGTTTCGGTTCACAAAGAAATGATGATTTATTATTTTTATTAGTTCTACTCCTATTCTGAGTATTGGGAACTAATCTTTGTTGGAATTTTACCGTGCTGGATAGGCGGGTAGTGAGATGTAATAGTCTAAGAGCTAGTGAACCTTTTGACTAACGGTCGTCCTGTAAGGCTAAAAATTTGTAGAGTGATAATTCATAGCACACCAAAGCTAAAAACCATGACCTGGCAGGCCTCAGCGGTGCACGTGTATCTACCAGGTGAATCGAAAAGTGCAAATTTAGGGGGTAAAATAAACTTTCTCCTGTAAGGTTTAAATTTAAGTATGTGTTTGAGTAAGTCATTTAGAAGAAATGTGTACAATGACAGGCGATTCTGAAGAGCATAAGACCTTGCCAGGCGAGGGGAAAGATTAGGGGTTTTTATTAAAATTATTCTTTTTGCATCGAACAAATTTTTTTTAGGCTTTTTGAATCATTCCAAACAGAAAAGGTCCTTAGTTATTTTTCTCTTAAGTTAATAGTTCTTGTTATATAAGCGATTGAAAATTTTGAAAATTGCGAAATCGGCCATTTTTAACCCAAATCGGACATTTATCTAAAAATTTCAATATTGGCAAGGTACATTGATTCCTTAAACATTGGTATTCCTTAAACATTGATTGATGAAATCCCGAAGAGTTTTTTGCAATAAAATAACAAAAACCGCTTTGTTTTTTTAATTGCTAATCAAGCGGGCGCTACACTGTAGTATAATTGAGGACGTTTGAGCTTGCATAAATTCATTATCTCGAGAATGGGCAAATTTGAAGAGAAATCCTCAGACAGGTCATTTTTATTTTTGAATTAGGACTTTTTGGTATATATATAATACTAGTGACGTCATCCATCTGGGCGTGATGACGTAATCGATTATTTTTTTAAATAAGAGTAGGTGTTGTGTGATAGCTCATTTGAAAGGTTATTTAATTCTCTATTCAGTAATATAAACATTAACATAATTATTTATACAGGGTGTACAAAAATAATTTTTTCTTCTATTTGTCAAATTTAATCAAAGTTAATTTAATAAAAAAAATTTTTTTGTACACCCTGTATAAATAATTATGTTATTGTTTATATTAGTGAATAGAGAATTAAATAACCTTTCAAATGAGCTATCACACAACCCCTACTCTCATTTAAAAAAATTATCGATTACGTCATCACGCTCAAATGGATGACGTCACTAGTATTATATATATGCCAAAAAGTCCTAATTTAAAAATAAAAATCGACCTGTCTGAAGATTGCTCTTGAAATTTGCCAATTCTCGAGATAATGAATTTATGCCAACTCAAACGTCCTCACTTATACTACAGTGAAGCGTCCGCTTGATTAGCAATTAAAAAACAAAGGGGTTTCCGATATTGTATTGCAAAAAACTCTTTGGGATTTCATCAATCAATGTTTAAAGAATATCTACCTACCTTGGCAACTTTGAGATTTTTAGATAAATATCCGATTTGGGGTTAAAAATGGTCGATTTCGCAATTTTCAAAATTTTCAATCGCTTATATAACAAAAACTATTAACTTAAGAGAAAAATCACCAAAGACCTTTTCTGTTTGGAATGATTCAAAAAACTTAAAAAAAATTTGTTCGATGCAAAAAAAATAAATTTAGGAAAAACCCCTAATCTTTCCCCTCGCCTGGCAAGGTCTTATGCTCTTCAGAATCGCCTGTCATTTTACACATTTCTTTTAAATGACTTACTCAAACACATACTTAAATTTAAACCTTACAGGAGAAAGTTTATTTTACCCCCTAAATTTGCACTTTTCGATTCACCTGGTAGATACACGTGCACCGCTGAGGCCTGCCAGGTCATGGTTTTTAGCTTTGGTGTGCTATGAATTATCACTCTACAAATTTCTAGCCTTACAGGACGACCGTTAGTCAAAAGGTTCACTAGCTCTTAGACTATAACCTGATAGATCTACCTCGGCCTTCTTTGCTCTGGCAATTCGTTGGCTTGCAAATTTTAGAAGCCACGAATGGTGTAACCACAAGATTAGTTCTAATAAAAAACTTTCGTTCCTATTTAGCAGATGCCGCCACGGCATCCATGTCTATAGTCTAGTATCAAAGTTTGATACTTGCAAAAAGCTTTGCTAAAATTATTACAAATATTATTAATAAAATAAAAATATTACAAATAACAATTTTAGACAATTACAAACTTCTAAGTGCCCTATCACCCAGCCCTTTGCGTCCACTGCTGGACATAGTCCTCCCTTATTTTTGTCCATTGTGCTCTATTTTGAGCACTTTGCATCCAATTTCTTGACATTTTCTTGAGATCGTCAGTCCAACGAGTAGGGTGTCTTCCTCTACTTCTTTTGTCTAATTTCGGCCTCTACTCAATGCATCCAATTTCTTGACATTTTCTTGAGATCGTCAGTCCAACGAGTAGGGTGTCTTCCTCTACTTCTTTTGTCTAATCTCGGCCTCTACTCAAGTAATCTCTTCGTCCACCTCCCATCACTGATTCGGACGACGTGTCCGTCCCAGTTCCATTTAAGGGTGGCAATTCGGGAAATTACATCGGTTACTCCTGTTCTTCGTCTTAAGTCTTCATTGCTAATTCGGTCACGAAGCAATATACTCAGCATTGACCTTTCCATTTTCCTCTGAGCTATTTGCAGCGTTTTATAAGTTATAGCTGTTAATGTAAGTTTCAGCACCATAAGCCCGGCCGCACATCAAAGAAACATGAAACGTAAATTACGTTTCATGGAAATAAACCACTGCTAAACAAATATATATCCGGCCATTTATGAGACTCTCCGAAAATAAAAATGTGTCATGAGCATGAATTACACTCGTTTCATTAGTAGGCGGACTTTGAGATTTTTTTAGCAGTGTTTTCTTTTCATGAAACATGTTTTTCGTTAAATGTTTCATGTTTTTCGTTTCATGTTTCTTTGGTGTGCGGCTTGGCTAAGTCATCACAGGCAATGAGGCAATCCACATTGGTCAAATGTTTTACGTTTTAAATAAATTGGTATAAGGTGGAGTGGGGTAAGATCGTAAACGGGGCAAGTTCGTATTAGCTCTAAATCTATCATAAGATACATTTAATTGTACAAGTGAAGAAGTAAAAATCTCTATTAGATTAGTATAAACTGATTGACATAGATGTCTCTCACTCAGAAGTAATTCTACCACTATTTTGCCATTTATAAAATGTGAGTACATGAGTAGTAACTATCTAACCTAGAGCTGTTGAAGAAAGTGCCGGTATTTTACAACAAATTTGGCGTCTTGTGCATTTATTTTTGATAATTATTAAGAACTTTGCTTAAAGTTTACGTTAAAGAAATAGTTCCTTTCGATTATTTGAAATTTACTGGAAAAAGCACTACTCTGGTCTTGCTACGCAATTATTAGTGCACGGGGCAAGTTCGGAGCATGTAGCGGGGTAAGACCGGACTTGTGCTTTTTCCAGTCAATTTTAAAGGTTTTTTATGGTTTCTTGCTCAAATTATTTATTTATAACCTTTTTTAGATCCAAAATGGTTAGATATTATGTTAGAAAAACGAACCGAAGAGCGTAATCACCAGAAACAATTAACGGAGCATTGATAGAAATTCGGGCAGGCCATAGATGCCATGCAAAAAACCATTCTTTATATTTAAATGTATAACTTTTAAACTAAGCAATTTATTTTAATCTGACAAAAAGCATTTCGTAAATGACGGATTAGTAATTCCGATTTTATCCCATAGCATATGAAGATAAATTTAATTGAGTTTTAAATAGCTGTTTACGAACTTACCCTGTGTATGGGGCAAGTTCGGAATAGTTACTGTTTTTTCTAATTTTTTACAAAAGTTCTAATTTCCAACGTAAATTGGTGTTTTTGGCAATGCGAATTATAGCTCATTAATGTTAGTTCACGTTGATACCAAGAAAATGTTAAACATTTGAAATATAATTTACAAAAAGAATATAAAGTCAAACTTAACGAAAACCGGTCCGAACTTACCTCACTCCACCTTATCGCTTTTAAAAATATCTTTGAGTTTTCCATTGGCTGCCCATGCTAGGTTTATTCTTCTCCGTAGTTCGCATGTTTGGTTGTCTCTTGAGATCTTTATTTCGTGTCCAAGGTATATATGTATTTTTCCACTAGCTCTACTTCGTTATCTCCAATTTTGATATTTCTGCTAGGTAAAATTCTAAGTAATTATAGACAATTCTAAATAATTTCTAGATAATTCTAGGTAGTTTTTTAATAATTCTAGGCAAATTAAAAAAATTCTAGGCAATTAGACAATTATTGTAGGCAATTTAGTTAATTAAATTCTAGAGTCATACTACGCGAACTAGTCGTAACCATAAAACGTCGCAAACTGGAATACCTGGGCCATATAATTCGCAATGAACAACGATATGACCTACTTTGGACCATACTTCAAGGTAAAGTGCATGGGAAAAGAGGTCCAGGACGAAGAAGAATATCCTGGCTGCACAACCTGCGAAAATGGTTTAACTTAACCACTACCGGACTTTTCAGGGCAACAGTCAACACAGTCAGAATAGCCATGTTAATGTCCAACATCCGTAACGGATAGGCACCATAAGAAGAAGAAGAAATTCTAGAGATTTCTATACGGCTTTAGACAATTATATATGTTCCGTTGTGGTTTACGGAAACAATTATGAAATTAAAATAAATGTAAACACAACAAACTGTCAATAATATATTTATTTGTGTCGGTAAAATAGCGTGAATATTTCTCGAAACAGGGTTTGTTATTCTTTGCAAGTGTGGTCGTGTGACTGCCCCGGGTGCCCGCTGTGACTATACTGACCTACAAACATTAGTTTTACATGTCTGTAGTTTCTATAGAAGTGGAAGACTGATTTACTGACATGTGGAATTTTGTTTCCCATAAACTGAACAGACCATTAACATCTGGTGTTTTAAAAGCTGAGAAGGCATTTTACCTGAATATAATCCGGTCAACTTAGACATCAAAATGCTTGGCAAATAACAAAAATTGCCGGAGAGCCAAATTTTGGTGGAGAGCTAGGGTATACCATAACAAATAAAGTTTAAAAAGTCCCCATCGATCCCATGTGTGCGTCAAAAGTTATTCGGGGTCAAAGGTCAAAATTTGAGATTTCTTGGATTTTTTTCGAAAACTGTAAAATTGATCAAAAAAAAAACCTCAAACCAAAGTTGTAGATCTTAACATTCTCTACAAAAATTGTCCTTACAATTTTTTTCCTAAGAGTTACCATTCCTGAGATATCGCCATTTTAAAAGTTACTTTATACATTATATATATGCACATACATTGCGTCCATAAAGTAACGCACAAATTCGTTATTTCGTAAACCGGTTACTTTAAGGAAAATTTCCGAAATAGGTCGATTTTTATTCTTAAATTACGGTTTTTTGGCATATATATCATACTAGTGACGTCATCCATCTGGGCGTGATGACGTAATCGATGATTTTTTTAAATGAGAATAGGGGTCATATGATACCTCATTTGAAAGGGCATTAAATTCTCTATCCAATAATGTAAACATTAACATAATTATTTATGCAGTGTGTTCAAAAAACATTTTTTAAATTAAAATAAGTGAGACAAAAAGAAGAATATAATGTAATTATTTAATTCAAAATACATTTTACTACTGTCAGTAAACAGAAAAAAAGTTTATTTGATGAATAAACATTGATTTTCGCTTAAACGAAATGTTCTAACTGCCAATCGACAGGTGGGTGGCAGCTTTAACATTGAATTTAAGCAAAAAACAATATTTATTTCTCAAATAAACATTTTTTTCCTGTTTTCTGACAACAGTAAAACGTATTTTGAATTAAATAAATTACGTACATTCTTCTTTTTGTCTCAATTATTTTAATTTAAAAAATGTCTTTTTTAACACCTTGTATAAATAATTAGGTTAATGTTTATATAAGTGAATAGAGAATTGAATACCCTTTCAAATGAGCTATCACATGACCCCTATTCTCATTTAAAAAAACATCGATTACGCCATCGCGCCCAGATGGATGACGTCACTTATTTGATATATTTACCAAAAAATCTGAATCTATAAATAAAAATCGACCCGTTTCAGGATTTTTCATTAATGTCGCTGGTTTACGAAATAATGAATTTATGCGTTACTTTATGGACGCACTGTATAAGCCACGTATATACATATGTGGCCCTTGAGTACGCATGAGTATCACTGAAGCTTTTGAGGATGAGATTGAAAAATTTTTTGAGTATGAATTAGCTCCTTACCCCTTATCACTTTTCGATGCAGCTGGAATGCGTAAAACAACAAAGTCAGCAATTTATGATTGCTTTGAATCAGTAAATACTGTGGTTGATCGTAGAAACGCTACATACATTATTGATGGAGGGTACCTACTACATCACGTTGTGTGGGATCGACAAGAAACCTTTAGCGTTATTTTTGATAAATATGTTCAGTATCTACGCAGACATTACGGGCTTACAGTGACAGTGGTATTTGACGGCTACAATAACTCGACAAAGAATATTAAAGCTGCAGAACAACGTCGTCGAACTACAAAAACATCATCGGGTTCCGAGATTATCTTTGATGAAAATATAACAGTTCCAGCGAATCAACAACAATTTTTCGCCAACATTAATAATAAATCTCGTTTCATTTCCATGTTAACTGACAAATTAACAGCTGCGAATATTGAAGTGAAACAAGCTAAAAATGACGCAGATGTCCTTATAATTGAGACAGCAATTGAAAAATTTAAGGCAACAAACACAACAATTATTGTAGTTGGTGAAGCTGTTGATTTGTTGGTACTGATTACTGCAAGGACTCCAGTAGATAAAGTTATTTATTTTCTGAAACCTGGAACGGCAGTATATCGGCTTATCCCAAATGCGAAAAGTACATTTTATTTTTACATACGATAACCGGCTGCGACACTACGTCCGCAATGTACAGAAGGGGCAAAACGTCAGTACTTAAATTATTCGAAAAAAAAGATTTGACTGACTGCTGTAAAGTTTTTACAGAACTTGATTCTACACCGCAAACAATAATTACGGAAGAGATTCGCTTTCTTCTTACGGTTTATGGAGCTCCAAAAAAAATTATTTGTCCTGATAAATACCGATACTTAACTTTTGTAAAAAATACGCGAAACAAGAAACAAGTACAACTATCATGTCTTCCTCCAACATCAGCATCTGCTTTTTAACATTTGTATCGAGTATATTATCAAGTTCAAACATGGCTAGGCAATGAACTGAATCCAGAAGACTGGGGTTGGAAATTAATAGATAATACTCTGGAACCGATTAAAACCTTACTCCCACCTGCTCCAGAAAAACTCCTTAACACTATTTTTTGCAATTGCAAAAAAGGTTGTAGTGCCAAATGTGGATGTAAAAAAGTCGGGTTGCTGTGTTCTCTAGTGTGTACCAACTGGCAAGGTCAGTCTTGCTCAAATGTCCAGTTTAGTACAACAGAGGAAGACTCCTGTGATTTTAATGAAGAGACCAATGACTCAGTCACATTTGAACTATTTTTGAACATCCAGCAAGAGGAAGAGGAAGAAGATGAAATCGAAGAAGACTTGACTGTTGAAGTAGACTTTCAAGAATATGAATCTGATTAAAATATCTAAAGAAATCAAAACAATAGTTAACTTAATAATCAATAGCAATATCAATAATCAATATCAATAATAAGGTAATATCTAGAACTTGACCGGTATTGTTTCCTTAAATTATCATAAAAATTGTCAAAACAGTTAGTGGAGTAGGCCTACAGGGGAAACCACGGTAAAAAAAACGCGCGGAGTACACTACCTCACAGGTGGTGTGAAAACGTGTGCATATCATGTATAATGTGACTCTTTGATTCGCAATATCTCAGGAATGGCAACTCTTAGGAAAAAAATAGTAAGGACTATTTTTGTAGAGAATTTTAAGATCTACAACTTTGGTTTAAGGTTTTTTTTTGATAAAACTTACCGTTTTCGAGAAAAATCTAAAAAATCTCAAATTTTGACCTTTGACCCCGAATAACTTTTGACGCACACATGGGATCGATGGGGACTTTTTAAACTTTATTTGTTATGGTATACCCTAGCTCTCCACCAAAATTTGGCTCTCCGGCAATTTTTGTTATTTGAAATGTCTATATAGACCGGGTTAATACTGATATATTTCGTTTCTTAAAATGTAACAGGCCCTTCTGTGCATATGGTTTGTGAATTTTAAATGGGACGTATTATTTCATTTTGAAAAAGTTATTAAAAATTAAAATTAGCAAAATAGTAATTGAAGCGTGTCGCCAAATATACAATCTCATACCACTAATAAACTCCAGATTCTAGAGAACTGTATTCTAGACTCTATACAATAGTTAGATACAATTCTAAATACTTTTAAATTACAAATACACAATAACTGTAAATAAGAGTGTACAATTATAGATAAATTTAAATTTTAAATTCTCTCTCAAATATTCATTTATTAACCGAAGATACGCCGACACTGCCATTTCTTCGTCTTCCAGTTTCCAATCGTCCACCTCGCCAATCCCCAACCTCTTATTTATTGTCTACGAATAAAAAACCTTATGAAATTTTATACTTCGTTAGCCTTCCATCGAGCCAAAGAGGGTAGTAAAAGATATGTTGCCCTTTTCAAACAAATCTAATCTATTGGGGTTTTTATTTGTTTTATTTATGGTCTGGTGGAGCGAGGCTGTAATTCGAAAATGGAAATCGGCGAGTTTAGCGGAATTTGCATGAGAATGTGAGTTCTTGAATCGGGAAAAGGGTGAAGGAGATGGATCGGATTCTGTTCGTTTTGATTTTGGGGGACCGAAGAAAAATTATTGGTGTTAGAGCTTAATAAAACATGCTCAGCATAGAAAACTTGTTTTCATCACTATGCTTTAAAAGATTTTCAATAAAAAACTTTATTTAAAACAAGTAAAATAAAACAGATAGTAGCAAATATACATTTAATAATCTAAATCATTAATATTTACAAATTTAAATGTGATGTGACAAAGGATTCAAAAACAAAATATATATTTCTAGCTGAGAATAAGTTTACAAAAGATGATTGTACAAGCGACAATAATGCGAAAGGTTAAAAATAGCTTTTAAAATTTCAGGCCGAATCTGTTTATCTAAATAAAATGAAAATCTCAATGGGGCTACATTACATTCAAGAGTATTAACACAATAAATATACCCAGCACCTGAACAAACCATTATTTTTTCTTCAAAAGATGAATTATGTCTTCAAGATTATCTGATACCACTAAATTAGGGTGGCCAAATCATAAACTTTAAAAAACGAAACACATTCAAAGAAGGTTTTTGGCGATACTCTTGAGGGGCATCCATCAAGACGTAAGACGTAATCATTGAAACATCATGCTCTTTTTAGCTAATTTGAGACATAAAACTTTTTCAATTTACCTATAAATATGTAATTTAATTTAAAATGTGGGGCGTATAATAAATAAAAACACCTTTTGTGCAGCTTAAAAAACGGGAAAATCCCGTTTTTACGGGACGGTCTGTCACCCTACACTAAATGCACTTCTACAATCTAAAAACATTCTATTTTTAAACGCTTTTATTTAGTTCAATCGTTTGCGTCAAATCTTAGACGTTAATTTTACTCCATTTTCTTCAATGGAAATGAATGAAATTTTGCAGACATATGGATTCGCGGGAACTAGTTTAAATAGTTCAAAACAAAGGAATGCGTTAATATTGTCGATAAATCATCAAGAAATCTGGTCTATTGGGGTTTTTATTTGTTTTATTTATGGTGGTAAAATAGAGATGTCCTATACCCAAAATAGCTGACCAGAAGTGGTGATTTTCTAAGAAATAACCAGTGATTTACGCCCCTTCCTCTAATTTCATCGAAATCTATTAGTTTAAAAAGGGAACTAAATTTTTTTATAGAGAATCTGGGTGTGTCTTATTAGAACCTTTAGAATTTACACCTCCCACAATTTAGAGTGTCACAAGGAAGCGTATTCGGCCCGTTCATGTATCTTCTATGTACGTGTGATATTCCAGAATTAGATCAAAACACTATTGCCACATTCACAGATGATACAGCCATTCAGTCACAAGACTCTGATAAGCTGCAAACATCACTTAATAAGATACATTGTATAGATCATAAAATGACAAATCAAATTAAGTGAAACCAAGTCGACCCATATAACTTTACAAATAAAACAATTTAAATTTAAAAGTTAGAATTAGTGACATCCAAGTTCCTTATGTAATGTCAGCTCAATGTCTGCTTGTCGCATACGAAAGTACACGTTAAAAATAACACGAATAACTTCGCATTCGAAGAACGAATACTGAGAAATATCGTTGATGCTTCTTGGTACAGTGACTCGCAACAGTGACCTCCACCGGGACCTGGAATAGAGTGATCAAGAGGCCATCAGCAAGACATGAGCAAATATTTCATAACTATCAGAATGTTGAGATAATCCAGCTTCTTGACAACGATGTGGCTATAAGAAGACGTTTGAGGTAGTTTAGGCATAGAATTAAAACCAGAGTATAGTGCTATATAGTATTTCATGTTAATTTTAGTGCAATATATGTAAGATAAGATAAGAGGACGCCATAACAAAGCACAATTAAACAAAGAAAACTTAAATATCTCGGCCACATATTGAGACACGATAAGTACCGTCTACTTCAACTGATTATCCAGGAGATTATCCAGTAAGAGAGGACCATGCAGGAGAAGACACTCGTGGCTCTCAAAATCACATCAGTCTAACTATTTAGAAGTGTCATAAGCAAGATCAGAATTGCCATGTTAATAGCCACCGTTTGCAATGGACAGTGAACTTGAAGAAGAAGGAGAAGAAGAAGAAGAAGAAGACGCCAGAAGAGCAAAGACTAAAGATTTTATCAGAAAAGATTGTAATCCAGATTGTAAGGGTAAAATACTGCAAGGCTTTTCTAAATAAAATAAAATATGTGAGTTAAACTTTTGTATACATTATATTTTGACTACCACTTGACTATTTTACTACCATTTTGACTTCGGTATTATCTAGTTTTTAAACTTCATCCATATTCCAATCTATGCTCCATCATTCCTAAATAGTTTCCTATTAATTTGTTGCTAATCTATCACGCCCATTGTATGATCGTTTTTTCCATTCTTCCATTATAAGCCATTAGTCTATCACACACACGTCACTCTACATATTTCGTGTATACAGGGTGAGTCATGAGGAACTGTACATACTCCTACCTCGTATAGAGGCTCCTATGGGGAATAACAAATGACCATTAAAAAGTGTCTGCTCCCATTGTTTAAGAATATACAGGGCGAGTTTCGCATTTTGACAGAAATTTGTATTCGTCATAATTATTGAACGGTCAGATCGATGTGTCTCTTATTTTGGTCAATCATTACACTATTACCACCTAATCAACTGATTTATTCAAAATAGAAAAAATCAGGCCCGACTTTAAAAAATCAGTTCGTTTGGGCCTTAGAAAAAATTTCACCCTGTATAAGCGTTTTGAAAACTCTAATATGAATTTTACAAATTAGACAAATAGACAATTACAATGGTGTATTTATTTTTTTCTCCACACGATTACTTAATTTTTTATAAAAAAATCAAATATGACTATGAATTAAAAGTTTGGTAAAGTAAACCATAGATTTAAAAAAATTAACTTTTATTACAAAAATTAATTTTTTTTAAACAAATGTTTAATTTATGTTACCACCCAATCAACTGATTTATTCAAACTAGAAAAAAATCAGGTCCGGCTTTAAAAAATTAGTTAGTTTGAGTCTTTGAAAAAATTTCACCCTGTATACGCTTTTTGAAAAGTCTAATATAAATTTTACAAATTAGACATATAGGCAATTAAAATAGCATATTTTTTTTCCCACACGATTACTTAATATTTTATAAAAAAAATTTTGACTATGAACTAAAAGTTTGGAAAAGTGAACCATAGATTTAAAAAAATTAACTTTTATTACAAAAATTATTTTTTTTTAACAAATATTTAATTTTTTTACCACCCAATCAACTGATTTATTCAAACTAGAAAAAAATCAGGCCCGGATTTAAAAAATTAGTTCGTTTTTGTCTTAAAAAAAATTTCACCCTGTATACGCTTTTTGAAAACTCTAATATGAATTTTACAAATTAGACAAATAGTCGAAATAAATTTTTTTATTAAAAAATAAAATTTTTCAAAATCGGAATTTTAACCTAAAAAATGAAAAAAAATGAAATCACGGTTTAACTCGCTACAACTCTGTTCCATTTTAATATTTTTTTTCTGAAATTTTTACAGCACATATCTCTTACCATTGTGAAGACTATGAAAATTGTTGTAGACTTTCAGTCTTCTCGTAAAAGTTATGAATTTTTAAAAATAAAAGGTGCAGATTCGTGAATTGCAAAGTTAAATCGCAAAAATTAAGTGAAAAAATTTAAAATTTATCTATTTGATCACGTATATGTTAAACTATAGAGTCCAAGGAGAAGTGCAATGGGGAGTTTTAGATCTAGACGTGTTATAAAAAAAAATGGTGAAACTTTTAATTTTAAGAAAAATGTTTAATTTTTCTTATTTTTATGGTAAAATTGCGATTTGACAAATTTGATTTTTTAATAAAAAATTAAGTAATCGTGGGGGGAAAAATATACCATTTTAATTGCCTATTTGTCTAATTTGTAAAATTCATATTAGAGTTTTCAAAAAGCGTATACAGGGTGAAATTTTTTCTAAGACCCAAACGAACTAATTTTTCAAAGCCGGACCTAATTTTTTTCTAGTTTGAATAAATCAGTCGATTAGGTGGTAATAGTGTAACGATTGACCAAAATAAGAGACACATCGATCTGACTGTCAAAAATTATGACGAATATTAATTTCTGTCAAAATGCGAAACTCGCCCTGTATATTATTAAGCAATGGGAGCAGACACTTTTTAATGGTCATTTGTTATTCCCCATAGGGGCCTCTATATACGAGGTAGGAGTATGTACAGTTCCTCATGACTCACCCAGTATTATACATATTTCATATTATGTATACCTAAATACATATTATATGCTTTGTATTACTTGCTCTGTAACTTTTTGTAATTTTGCTATTTCAATTTCGCTAAGTTTTTATACAACATACAATTTTTTTAAGATACTGTGGACTGTGAAGATCTTAGGCATCCTAGCATTATTACTAATATCTTATGTAGGTTAATTCATCAAATTTTATCGAATAATGTCGTTTAATTTGATACAGGTCTTCCCCATATGCTAGAGATTGGAAAACAAACTCAAAATGATTTTCAAGTTTTTGTAGTTTTCAAAAATTTATAAAAAAGCTTATTTTACCCGTTATTTAGGCCAATTTGAAGTCTAACATCATTTTATTCTATTGTCATTACGTTGTTCTTGACCCTCGTAAATACAATTCGCTATTTGCAAAAAAAAAGTAGCAAAACGAAAGAGAGAATCGCCTCTAAACAAACGATCATTAATAAGATCGTATTGCGTTTGGTTCGGCATTCCGTTCATCGAAAAAGAGCCACAGACACAACAAAACGAAAACGACGCATCCATCCATTAATTAGAGTCATTATTCAGTCGGTTCGCTGCCAATGAATCACAACACGTGTTTACATCGAGCCATACGGGCTCTTTTAATCCTCTTCTACCGACTTTTTACCTCCCGACAAATCCCCAGCGCGTTTTTTGTGTTAACGAACATTTTCACCGCTCTCGGTGATTAATGCCACGTGGAATATGTTCCTATCCGGTGTCATATGCGGATATTGATGCTGGATATATCAGCTGATGATGTGATCCCGATATTCTATTCATATTCATTGCGATTTGTACGTTACATCAAATTAATATCAGAGATTCATTATATTTACTATATCCAACAAACTATATGCTATCGAAAATTGTAAATAATGATGGATACCTTAAGATAGCAAGTACACAACTTGATGATAAAGATGGACATAAAATATCCTGGATATCTCCTGATGGAAAAACGAGAAACCAAATAGACCATGTCGCAATAGACCAAAGAAGACACAATAGATCCGTGGCTGATTGTAGAAGTTACAGAGGAGCAGATGCCGACTGCGTCAGTGACCATAGATTGACAACAGTCAAACTTCCAAACAAGAAATTTCCAAACAATCAAGAAAAGGGAAACAACAGAAAAATACCAGGAAGTGCGGCTCCAAGATAAACAGGTAGCAAAAAGAATCATCATCATCATCATAAGTGGCTCGACAATCCGTTGTGGATCTTGGCCTGCTCACAAAAAAGTCGCCACTCCTGTCGATTCCTGGCAACTTCCCTCCATCTTCTGACCCCTAGAATTTTTAGGTCTTCTTCCACAACATCAATCCATCTTCTTCCTCTACTTCTTGTGCCCTCTGGTTTTGAAAATGTTAATCTCTTAGTGTATTCGTGGTCTGACATCCTAGCAATGTGTCCAGCCCATCTAAGTCTCTGCACTTTAACGAATTTCACACTATCTGGATCGGTGTATAACTGATACAGTTCAAAGTTGTATCTTCGACGCCATAGCCCATTGTCATTTACTGCCCCAAAAACCTTTCTAAGAATTTTTCTCTCAAAAATACCAAGAAGTCTTTCATTTTGAGATAGGGTCCACTTTTCAGCTCCATTTATCAAAACCGGTCTTATTAAGGTCTTGTATACAGTGAGCACGTAAAGGTTGGAATAAATTCATTTTCTCGAGAATGAACAATTTTGGAAAAAAATCCCGAAACAGGTCAATTTTCATTTTTAAATTAAGACTTTTTGGCATACATATCATACTAGTGACTTCATCCATCTGGGCGTGATGACGTCATCGTTGATTTTTTTAAATGGAAATAGGGGTCGTGTGATACCTCAATTGAAAGGTAATTTAATTCTCTATTCAGTAATATAAACATTTACATAATTATTTATACAGGGTGACCAAGAAAACATTTTAATAATTTAATTTATTGACATAAAAAGAAGAATGCATGTAATTTATTTAATCCAAAATACATTTTACTGCTCTCAGAAAACAGAAAAAAATGCTTATTTGAAAAATATTCATTCCTTTTCGCTTAAACTAAATGTTCAAACTGTCCAGAGGAAGGTGGGTGGCTGCTTTGATATTTAATTTAAGCAAAAAACAATATTTATTTGTCAAATAAACATTATTTCATGTTTTCTGATAGCAGTAAAATGTATTGTGAGTTAAATAAATTACACACATTCTTCTTTTTATGTCAATAAATTTAATTCAAAAAAAATTTTTTTGGACACTATGTATAAATAAATATGTTAATGTTTACATTAGTGAATAGAGAATTAAATTACCTTTCAAATGAGCTATCACACGACCCCTATTCTCATTTAAAAAATTTTAAGATGACGTCAAAAAGTCGCAATTTAAATATAAAAATTGACCTGTTTTTGGATTTTTTTCCAAAATCGTCCATTCTCGAGAAAATGAATTTATTCCAACCTTTACGTGCTCACTGTATATTGAGCTTTACTGCACGTTTTATATTTTTATTTTTTAAATGTTTATGGAGACCGTGAACAGTTCTGTTTGCCATTGCTATGAGTCTTTTTATTTCATCGCTTGTCGTGTTTATTGAGTTTACTAGCGATCCAAGATATGTGAATTCCTTGACTTGCTCAAAGGTGTGATTGTTAATTTGAATTATCTGTTGGATATTTCGGGAGTTTTTAGAAACCAACATATATTTGGTTTTTTCCTCTTTTACCACAAGTCCTAATTCACTTGCCGCGTCCACAAGCCTTGTAAAACACTGCACCATGTCTCTCAAACTTCTGCCTACTATAACTATATCGTCAGCGAATGCGAGAATTTGCGTCGATGTATTAAAAATAATTCCCTTCATTCTAATATTTAATTTTCTGACTGCCTTTTCTAAGGCAATATTAAAGAGGAGACACGCCAGCGCGTCTACCTGTCTTACACCATTATTAACGTCAAAGAACGTAGAGTTTTCTCCTTGAATTCTAACGCACGAGCTTACGTTTTGCATTGTTAGTTGGGTCAACTTATCTAACTTAGGTGGGATCCCAAAGTCTATCATTGCATTATATAATGCGCTTCTTTTAACATTCTCCTAGGCTGCTTTGAAGTCAACGAAGAGATCCCATCTTTCTAAATCTAAAAGGTCTATTTCTGATTTTTTCAGCACCCATGTTTCACATGTATATGTTGCTGTAGGTCTGATAACTGTTTTGTAGATTTTTATTTTTGTTTTTCTTGAGACATATTTAGATTTCATTAATGATCGCAAATGCCCCATACTTTTTGTTTCCTTTTGCTATTATTGCTGTTATCTCCCCTTCCCCATGTCCCTTTTCATCTACTTTTACACCGAGGTAAGTAAATTCTGAAACTCTTTTAAACGCGTATGAATTTTCTCCTTCTATCTTCAATGTGAAATTGTCTTCTTTTTCCTTATCTGTTTCTCCCATTATCATGTATTTTGTCTTTTCTATGTTATATTCTAGTGTATTATATTAGTATATTATATTATCTATGTTATATTCTAGTGACTTTCCTATAATTTGCCTATGTGCATGAATTTGATGTATAGTTGACTTTCCAGCAGTAAATCCGTATTGGTATTGACCTACAAATTGTAAATAATGATGAATACCTTAAGATAGCAAGTACACAACTTGATGATAAAGATGGACATAAAATATCCCTTAATATCTCCTGATGGAAAAACGAGAAACCAAATAGACCATGTCGCAATAGACCAAAGAAGACACAATAGATCGGTGGCTGATTGTAGAAGTTACAGAGGAGCAGATGCCGACTGCGTCAGTGACCATAGATTGACAACATAGTACATTCTTTCACGGTTTTTGCTCTAAATTTTAAAGAACCGTTTGGATTGACATGAAATTTGGCATACGCATAGCTTACATGTCAAAGAAAAAAAGTAATATTGTGCCGATGTGTGCTTTTCCCCTGGGGGTGACTTTCACCCCCTCTTGGGGATGAAAAAATATAAGTCCAAAATAAGTCCGGAAATGGATAAACTGACTAATTTTAAGTAACTTTTGTTCTATAGAACTTTTTCGCCAAGTCAACACTTTTCGAGATATTTGCGAGTGAATATGTTCATTTTTCAACAAAATAACTATATTTTTAGACGGTTTGTCGCAAATAACTCAAAAAGTAAGTATTTAGTCGAAAAAAACGTTCTTAGCAAAAATATGGCCTGTAAAAAAGTAAAAAAAATGTTGTACGCGTTCGGTCTCTGGACCTCGTAAAGCCACAGTTATAGCCAATGAAAAATATATTCATATTCACCAAATTTCAAATAGAATAAGTACTTTGAAGTGAAATATCCAAAAAATTAAGCGCTTTTTGGGCTTTTTTATCCATTATAACTATTACAACTTTTTTAAAGTGTTTAAAAAGAGCTTTATTTCTGTTTTTATAAAAAGTTTTTATCATTAAATTTAAGCAAGTTACGCTCAAAATAAAGTTGGTCCCTTTTGTTTTGGCAAAAAAAAATCGGGAAGACCACCCCCTAATTAGCAACTTAAATGAAATAAATCGTTACCGCTCCATAAATTATTTTACTTATGTTGTGTTTATATGATCTGTTCATCGATTCAAAGTGCTTATTTTTGAAAAAATTGGGTTTTAAAGTGAAATTTTTAAAAATTTTAATTTTGAAAATTATGATTTTTTTCAAAATAACTTAAAAATTGTTAGACATACCAAAAATCTCGAAAAACAAAAAAAGTCAGCATTGCTTTTCTGAATATCATGTATTTTTTTGTTTTTCTGTTAGACAAATATTGATTAAGATTTGGTGTTTCTAAATTTGCATAGATTCGTGATCAGTGACTCGTTCAATCCCTTTTAACTACAGCCCTTTCAAAAATAAGGACTTTAAACCGATGAAACTTATAGATCATATAAACAATACATACGCGAGTCAAGAAACTTGTGAAGTCGTAACCATTAAGTTCATTTGAGATACTAATTAGGGGGTGATTTTCCCGATTTTTTTACCAAAAAAAAGGGACTAACTTTATTTTGAGCGTAACTTGTTTACTTTTGATGCTAGAAATTTTTTTATAAAACAAAATGAAGCTTTTTTTATACACTTTAAATAAGTTGTAATAAGTTTTCCCCGAAATGTGCTTCATTTTTGGTTATTTCACGTTAAAATATTCCCTTTTATATTTTACGAATATGAAACCTATTTTTAATTAGCTATAACTCTGCTTCTGCTAGGTATACATACGTGAATATATACACCATTTTTTTTTAATATTTTACAGGCTATAATTTTTTTTATTACAGGCGAATCTTTTTTCGACAAAATACTTACTATTTGAGTTATTTGCAAAAAACCGTCTATAAAAAACCGTACTAAAAGCGTGGTTATTTTGTTGAAAAAATGAACATATTCACAAATAACTCGAAAAATATTGACTTAGTGAAAAAACTCTATAGAACAAAAGTTACTTAGAATTGGTCAGTTTATCCATTTCCGGACTTATTTTGGACGAATATTTTTTCACCCCCAAGCGGGGGTGAAAACCGCCCCCGAGGCCAAAGCACATATCGGCACAATATCACTTTTTTCTTTGACTTGTTAGCTATGTGTATGCCAAATTTCATGTCAATCCAAGCGGTTCTTTAAAATTAACGAGGTTTTGCAATATTTTACCGTTAAAGAACGGACTAATAGTCAAACTTCCAAACAAGAAATTTCCAAAAAATCAAGAAAAGAGAAACAACAGAAAAAATACCAGGAAGTGTGGCTCCAAGATAAACAGGTAGCAAAAAGAATAGAGGAAGAAATAAACGAGGTTTTGCCGATAACTTGGTATTTTTGACACGTTCAAGACTGGAACTTGTCACAAAATTTGAAGAAGAAACTAGAGTCTAGAGCCTGACTATACATCAGAAAATAACCAACTATGTATATGGAAGCGGAAGGGAAAATTCAGAAGAAAATAAATGGATCATTCTAAAGGACGAATGGGATAGGGTACAAATTTAAGAAAGTAACGGAATTTTAGTATCTTGGAGCAACAGTTACAAATAGAGGAGGCAAAGAAACAGAAATAGATAAACGATTGTTGACAGGTAGCAGAGCAGTAGGATCATTAAACGAACCGAAGCCAGAAAACGTGTCCATATTAGCCAAGATTCGAACTTATGAAACCAATATGAAATAGGGGTACCAACGGTGTTGTATGTATGTGCAATGTGAACAGTGAACCAGATAGAAGAAAAAAAAAAGAGATTTGGGAGAGGAATATCTGGAGAAAAGTTTTTGGTTGTATAAAGGAGGCTACCGGCTACCAAATGACAAATGACAAATGAGAATTGAACGGGTCTCATAATACAACTGCTTGGGAACTATAACCAATGAGTCGTGGGACAATACTCAAGAGATTAGATGTCGCATCGGAAAGGCAAAAAGTGCATTATTAACTATCAGCTCTGAGCTCAGTGTTCAAGAGCCGTGACTTCATCCTAAAAACAAAAATAAGGCTCTTTAAATGTTACGTGTACTCAGTGCTTCTATACGGAGTAGAAACGTGGACATTGGAGGCAGAAACTCTATCGAAACTTCCGGATTTTGAGCTATGGTTTTACAGAAGGATCCTTAAGATACCATGGACAGAAAAGTCACCAATGAAGAAGTACTACGGAGGATGAACACAACCGCAGATTTAGTCAACATCGTGAATGGCCGTAAACTACAGTACTTGGGACATATAATGAGAAATCAAGGCAGATACGAGCTACTCCAATGCATTTTACACGGTAATATTGAAGGAAGAAGGTCCCTAGGATGAGGAAGAATATCCTGGCTTGCGAACCTAAGAGCATGGTATAGAAAGACCTCAACACAACTATTTCCTATAGCAACCAACAAAGTCATCATAGCCAGAATGATCGCCAACGTTCGGAACGGAGAGCCAGCCTAAGAAGAAGACTGCGATAATGGCGCAGAAGAACAAACTAGAAGGTAATGAAGATGTATAAGAGACCCAAAATAATATAGAAAATTAGAGCAGATATTTGATGCCGATTGGGACGTATTTATCCAATGCCAAAAAAAAGAAACGTTCTGGAAGAATTTTACAAGCAGGTGAACAAGGGAAAAAGAAGTGGGAGACCAAAAAGGAAGTAGTTTGACGCCGTCCGGAGTGATATAGAAGAAATGGCAACAATGGACTAGAGAAAACAAGTAAAAGGCCGGAAAAAGGAAAAGAAAATAGTCAAAACTGTCGAAACCAAGGGCCTCTAAGGCCTAGAGTGCTGTTATATGCATGTAAATAAGGAAGCTGAAGGATTAAAAACTGAGATTCATCTATTCTAGACAAACAACAAATTGTTCCGTCTTTCGAGCCGGATGAACATAGGATATTTCACTGCCAGAATTGACAAGAATAAAGGAAAAGTCAAGAAAATATGATAGACATTTGAAATATCCATTATTTTACTATATTTTTATGAGATTAGAAGAAGAAAGCACTGGCTAATTGGCTATGCCAAGGCCATAAAGAAAGAAAAAAAGAAGAAAGTAGTTTGAAATCTGCTTTTGGTTGGTGCACTTTTCATTAAATATAACTAAGACTTAGAGTAAAATAATAGAGCCAAGTTACATATAGGAAATGAGAGAAACAAGACATTAGTTGAGAAAATTAATAACTCTAGCTACCTTATTTAGAAACTAACAATTTCCAGATTTTCAGCTCTTGTTTAACTTTTCAAAACCGTTTACTTGCATCTACATCTCGATTCAAACTTGTCTCAAGTCTTTCAGTCAACTAACGACTTTCCTGTTTGTCGAACAATCCAATGCTATCAACTACAACTATTTTCATCTCTGCGAATAGTTACAGTTTTAAAGTTAAAAGTTTGAGTAAGTGGAAAACTTCTTTTCCGATCCGTTGGCCATTTGCCTATCGGAACTTTTGCCCACAAATTTTATTAGAGGTTTTTTTGTTCAAAACGATATTGGAATGGAATGTTAATTTTGTAAGGAGTTGGATCGATTCATATAAAGGAGACAGGGAAGGGGGTTGAATTATTTTTATGACACAGTCAATTTCTTAACTTCTCTAAAAACATCTATAAAATCTACATAATTTTAAAACGTTCGAGTACATTTGATAATCTAGATTCTAGATGATTCTAGTCTAGAAGGTCCTATGAAATTACTTAAAAAATTCTTGACAGAGTCCGGTTCTGACAACCATAATTGTGCAATGTCAGCTCCAAATAAATCCAGTTGTATTTCAGCAATACAGTTTTCTGTATTGGTAGGTATTAGGCCCGGCGCAAATTGAACCTAAGCGAGTCACAACCTGCGTCGGCGAACTGCGTAGACAGTATTGCGCATCCTACTTCAGTTCATGTGTTCGCTGGTCTCGCTTGGGAACGTTTGTGATCGGCGTACAGTTTTCTTGGGCCGTGGGATGCGTGACTCACCGCCAGATGTTTATTTTTACGTGTTTTTGTTTGCGAGATGGAAGTATCTGAAATGAATACGGATGGTACCTAAGTACAATTTATTATGATAAATAAAAGTATTAGCATAGTCAACACCCCGCACCCCGAGTGAAAACTGCGTTGTCTTTGTCACTAAATTCTGATAACTTTTGGTAGACTAAATAAGCGGCGATACGAAATTAATAATCAAAGTTATGCCTTTACAAAATCACATCGTTAGAAACATTAGGTGAAAAATGATTCATGTTACTTAAAACCGTGATCGATAAAAATATCGTATTGCCCTCAAATTCAACTTGTCGGCATATTACATTTTTGTTTATTACATCATTTTTGTTTATGCTTAAAAATTAAAAACGAAATATGCAGATAGTGATATTTTTTATGACCGATCAGTAGCGGAGGGATTATGAATTATGACCTACAGTATGTAACTGTAAATGATTGCGATCCTGCAGTAATTGTAAATGATTGTGATCCGAGCACTAAATTGAGGAATATAAGTTATGACCGAGCAGTAGGGGAGAGAATATTTTAAATATGTAGGTATTATGTGCAGAAATAAAATACTCAGTGTAAGATATCTTTTTATGCACCCGCTTATGATCAAATTTGATGTTTTCGAAAGTTATACCGCTACAACTACTCGGAACGTGTAATATATTTTTAAAACAAGTACGGAAATACCGATTTTAAGTTGCCTACTCAATTCAGTACAAGGATCAGATACATCGGTATTTTGTAATCAGTATTTTTGTACTCAGTACCACTTAGAACCGGTATCAAAAGTAATCGTTACATGTTCGCACTGATTTTGCCCGTCTCTATTCGCCACGTCGATGGCCAACGGTTGGGTTGGCTTGTGTTCAATATGCGGTGCGCTAGAAAAATAAATGCACGGGTCACCCGTCCCGCCGGCGCAGGTTGTGTCTCGCTTAGGTTCAATTTGCGCCGGGCCTTAATGAAAGGATTTCTAATTTTGTGATAACTGACAATAGGCTTTTATCGAAACTGTTATGGTATTACAAGATCATGGTATTACAACATCAATCCCAAATAGACTACTTCATGATAAGGAAAGAAGACATACGTGAATGCAAGGACTGCAAGGTAATAGTTAGTGAGACAGTAAGCCAACAACATAAGCTGCTTGTTCTGGAGATCGAAGTAAAAAGCGAAACTAAACAAAAATATCGGAGAGGACCACAAAAAATCAAGTGGTGGATGCTAAAAGATGAGAAGGAAGGTCTATTCAGGGAAAGAATAGTAGAAAAAATATGTTGGAACATGAAAGGAAGCCCTAACACAATTTGGAGAAAAATGGCCAATATTATTAGAGAGACGGCTACTGAAATACTTGGGAAAACGTCAGGAAAGAAGTTTGAAGATAAAGAGACTTGGTGGTGGTCAAATGAAGTACAAGGAAAAATAAAAGAGAAGAGAAAATTATATAAAAAGTGGCAAGAAACCAGATCGGACATAGATCTTCAAAACTATATGGTCGCCAAAAAGGAAGCGAAAGTAGCAGTAGCAAAAGCTAAAGCAGAAGCGTATTCAAACCTATACGATAAACTTGATACCAGGGAAGGCGAAACGAAGATATATAAAATAGCCAAACAGAGAGCAAAGAAAGCAAAAGATTTTAATCAGATTAGATGTATCCGAGATGAAAATAATAAAATACTAGTTCACGAAAGGGATGTCAAAAAGAGATGGAGAAAGTACTTTGACAGCTTATTAAATGAAGAATTTGACAGACAGCCTGTAGAGTCAACGGAGACAGTAGCAGCAATGGTCACCAAAATAACCAATGAGGAAGTGGCTCAAGCGCTTCAAAAAATAAAGAAAGGAAAAGCGGTAGGACCAGATGATATTCCTGGGGAAGTATGGAGAGCATTGGGAGAGACAGGAACAAGGTGGCTAGCAGGTCTATTTAATAGAATTATGGAAGTTGGACAAATGCCAGACGAATGGAGAAGCAGTATACTGGTACCTGTTTACAAAAACAAGGGAGATATACAACAATGTACAAACTACAGGGCTATAAAACTGCTTAGCCACACCATGAAAATATGGGAAAGAGTAATTGATAGACGGATACGTGAAGAGACCGAAATATCCGAGAATCAATTTGGCTTTATGCAGGGTAGATCAACAACAGATGCAATTTTCACTATAAGGCAGTTGATGGAAAAATACAGGAGTAAAGAAACAAACGCTCATATGGTATTCATTGATCTTGAGAAAGCATATGATAGAGTTCCTCGAGAGATTCTGTGGTGGGCACTCAATAAGAAAGGAATCCCTGGTGAATATGTAAAGATTGTGAGGGATATGTATGAGGGAGTAACGACTAGTGTTAGGACAGGTGTGGGAGAGACTGATAAATTTCATGTGAAAGTAGGATTGCATCAAGGTTCTGTGCTTAGTCCGTATTTATTCTCATTAGTTTTGGACCAGATAACAGCGAAAATACAGGGTAACATTCCATGGTGCTTAATGTATGCTGATGATGTCGTGTTAGTAGGAAATAGTGAAAGAGACTTAGAACAAAAACTGGAACAGTGGAGACAAGCTCTGGATGAAAAAGGTTTAAAACTTAGTAGGACAAAAACAGAGTATTTGGAATGTTCATTTAAAGATGGAGCTACTACAAATAAAATGGTATCTTTGGATGGTGAAATGATTGTAAAAAGCAATAGTTTTAAGTACCTAGGATCGGTATTACAGAGTAATGGAGAAATAGATGGAGATGCATGCAGTAGAATTAGGGCTGGATGGATGAAGTGGAAAGAAGCGAGTGGTGTGTTGTGTGACAGAAAAATTCCAATGAAGCTGAAGGGAAAATTCTATAAAACAGCCATAAGACCAGCTATGATGTACGGAACTGAATGTTGGGCAGTGAAAAAGAAAGAGGAACAGCGAATGCATGTGGCGGAAATGAGAATGCTTAGATGGATGAGTGGAGTGACAAAGAAGGATAAAATTAGAAATGAGTATATTAGGGGAAGTCTAGGTGTGGCACCAATTGATGCCAAAATGAGAGAGCATAGGTTAAGATGGTTTGGTCATGTTCAACGTCGAGACGTTAACCACCCAATACGAAGAATAGCTGAAGTGCAGATTCCTGGAAGGAGTAGGAGAGGAAGACCAAAGAAGACCTGGGGGGAGACGATAAGGCAGGACATGTTGGTAAAGGGGATTAACATTGATATGGCCCAAGATAGAATTGTGTGGAGAAATGCAATTAGGGAAGCCGACCCCGCATAGGGATAAGGCAAAGAGAATGATGATGTTATGGTATTACAAGATTTAAAAAGACAGGTTCGTACTTAGATTGCTTGTAGAGTATATCAAGATATCAAGAAAATCTCTTCTTTTTTGTGTGGACATGACTCTGTTTGTTTTTTAATGCGCCTTCAGTAAATAATTGTCATTCCATCGTTTTCGTGGTATTCCCACTGATCGTCTTCTTATTGAGGAACCCTCTCTAGCCGTTTTACTATAGTATTTTTACTACAAAAACGTTATTACGTAGGTCAAAATTTTTGACGTAAGAGAACTGTCAAAACATTAGAATGTGACTTTTCATTATTGCCGTGTTTATAATAAACATAGCAATAATGAAAAGTCGCATTCTAATGTTTTGACAGTTCTCTTACGTCAAAAATTTTGACCTACGTAATAACGTTTTTGTAGTAAAAATACTATACTCTATTTTTTCTCATTAGGCTTATACGATCATTCCATTCTACTCTTTTCTTTCTGATCTATTGCTTGGTGTTCTCCACTTTGAATCTCCATCGTATATCTGTACTTCTAGCTCTTTCCCATAGAGTCTTATCATCGATTTTTCCAAGGGTTTTCATATCTGCTGTTTCTTGAACTCTCCCTGTTCTCCTCGGTTTCAGATCGTATTTCTGTAGTGTATGCTATTTTATTAATGTGATAACTGTTCATAAATTTGGCCAATCACATCTTTCTAATAACTAAGTGACATACAAATCTAACTCCACCTGAGAATAGAAGTGACATGGGCCGCCTTTGGTAACCTGTGAGACACATTGAAATCAGATCTTCCGATGTATCTTAAATGAAATGGTTTTTTCATTAGCATGTCCTGTCGGCCCTTACTTACAGTGCAGAAACCCTTCTTCTTCTTCTTCTTCTTCTTCTTCTTCTTCTTCTTCTTCTTCTTCTTCTAGTGCCCTCTTCATTAACGAAGGTTGGCTATAACCATTGCAAATTCGTGTTTATCTTCTGCTTTTCTTAAAATTGTCTGTGTGTTTAACCCGGTCCAGTCGCGAATGTTTTTCAGCCAAGATATTTGTCGTCTACCAGGACCCCTTTATTCTTCTTTAATTTGACCCTTTATAATTAGAGCTGCAAAAACTCATACATATCAGTTCTAAGTATGTGCCCCAAATATGGCGTCTATCAACTTTTAATGGTGGTCAAAAGTTCCCTGTCTCTTCCCATTATGTGCAACACCATTTCGTTCGTAATATGATCGGTCAATGGTATTTTTAAAATTCTCCTAAAAAGTCACATCTCAAAAGCTTCCAGCTTTCTCATTAAGTCAACACTGATAGTCCAAGCGTCGGCACCATAAAGAAGAATAGAGTGGATATAACGTTTTACCATCCGATATCGGATTTGCAGATTGAGTCTTTGGTTACTCAGAAATTGTCTCATCTTCAAAAAGACTGCTCTTGATTGCTCTATCCTTAATCGAATTTCAGAAACCCTAACCCCGATAAAAAGAACAGGTATAAAATACAAATCACATAATATGCAATGAAAATTGATGTTGAGCCTATATTTGAGATCCGATTACAAAAAAAATCCGAAGAAGAACCAGAGTATAAAATGCTGTAGAAAAAATAATAACTCTAAAATATAATTGAGCAGAACATTTTGCAAGTCTGGACGATAAGGTGGACTAAAAGAACTATCGAATGGAGATTCTGAAAAATACTTTGAGAAATAGGCGGCGTTCTCTAAAAAGATCTTCTTCTTTTTTTTTAGACATGACTCTCTTTGATTTTCAATGTGCCTTCAGTAAATTGTCGTTCCATCGTTTTCGTGTTCACTCTTTTTGTCCTCTCTGTGTCAGGTCCTGTTTCTGCCACGAATGTCATTATTGGTCTATTGACTGTTTTGTAAATTCTGCGTTTTATTTCTTTTCCGGTATATTTATTTCTCCATATTGTTTCATTAAGGCAATCTGCGGCTCTGGTTGCTCTATTTACTTGTTCTTTCACTTCTGTTTTGCGCTTTCCTAGCTACATAGTGTGATACCTAGATATTTAAACTCCATATTTAAACTCCATTCTATCTGACAAGATGGACCAACAATTATGACGTATACATACAAATTGGATACATGTTACATAAAATAAAGATCGAGAGATGATACTGAATAAATATAATGAAAGTAAAATGCAAAATATTCAGTTAATCTCTCTATCTGATCTCAGGGATTTATTATGGGTTAGTAGAAGGTGATCCGGTTATTTCCGAGCATTAAAACAACCCATAACTACAATTATTTATTGAACATAAAATGAAAAACAGAAAATGAAACAAAATAGGGAGAATTGTGTCAGAATATAAGGAAGTATTAACTATAACATATTGCTATGACTTAAAAAGGCCCTAACTTATCACATACATATACAACTTAATACCTTTAATGTGGAAAATATAAATATTTCCTACACCCTGATGAATAAAACGTACCCTACATTATTATCAGATATTGTTAATAATTAACACCATCAAATGTCAAATACCTCTTGCAAGTCTACCTGTGGGATTAACTAAGTAGAAATAAATACATACCCTGTAATTACTCGGTTAAAATTAATACGTTCGTATAGCGCTATGTTCTGGTGTACAACGAGGGTAACAGGAAGGACTTAGGTCTGAACAAAGTAGTAGGTTTAGGCACAGTATAGATGTTATATATAAAAATAGAGGTTATAGTAGGCTTCCTCTTCTTGCTCACGGGGTTGTAGGTGGATTTTCCAGCTGTTATGACTCTGGTGGTATTGGGTGTTAGGACAGCCACGAGTCCCAAGTTATGTCCTCAGGAAATTGGCCTACCAAGGAGAGAAAAGATACTGTCAGTAGGGACAAGACAGGAGAAACACAAGAGACTATACGCTTAGTGCGCTAATGGCTTTAAAGATATTTACCTGTGATGGTATGTGGCCAACAAATAGGGGTTGTTACCAGGACCTTCCCTTCGCTTCGAGCGATGGAAGACAACCTAGGAAAGACACAGGGCATTAGTTCAAGCATACCACAACGACCAACACTATTGATTATAGTATAATCTTTTAAGATACTCACGTGTCTCAAGCTCAGGTTATGTCACAGTAACTAAACCGAAATTATTCGTCCGCATACAAAATGTATAGGTTCAAATCCGTCTTAGACGATGGTTTTTCGTAAAACCAACCTATTTTATGGCGGATGAATCTGGATCAGCAAAACACAACTTAAATTTTGTAATCCTAGCACTGTCGTCAAGACAAGAATCAAAAATGGACAGACCGGATGTCATCCGTCTTTGCTTAATGTCATTCCATCTGAGTTCCAACTCAGACGAACCATTTAAGCACGGAACCACTGATTGATTCAGTTACGTGACAAGAACCTATGCACAACCTGTGATTGAGAGAAAGACAACCTATTTCTAGAATCGCAAACTATTCCTAAACAAATCAACAGAACAGCACCTTTTTGCGAACGAAGCAACTGTTTTTAAAAGAATTACCATAAGCGTAACCAGGGTGGTTTAAAGTATTTAAATATCTTTCAGTTTAACATACCTGAATGAATTGTGAAGGTTAAAAAAAACCGTAACATACAAAATACACATAATTGAGAGATATCGTTGATTGAAATAATACATCAATCAACGGAGATATAGAAATGTTAAAGGAAGGCTTACATTCTAGCAAGGGACAAATTCTTAAACTGAACGATGATGATCAAAAAGTAAAAGATTATAAACACAATACAACAATCGTTTTTTCCATGATTCCTCATAAAAAGCCACATAAATATTCATAAAACGCATGTTAAACCACCTTACCTTTCCACCCGTATAACCCTTTTGAGGGCTCTCATCGACTCGTAGAAAGATCTCTCAGCGAAGCTCGCCATCACCATCCATTTTTTGCCTGTTTTACGGCCAATAAAACTGTTCCCTATGGGACGTGTCCCTGGTAGCTCCAGACTAACAGCCCTTAAAAATTTACCCGTGTAACATCCACTTTTCGCGACGACTTGATGAAAAAGTCGTTCGGAAACTTTTTAAAAGGTTTCTGTGTTGGATTTAATTTTTGCGGAATAATTTCACCGACTGGGATAGAGTAAACGGTAATAACGAGCGTCTGCCACATTAAGTCAAGTTCTTTTGAAGATTATTTTTTCTATCTGAGTGTGTAGACCATGGTCGTGGAAATATACATGAAACTGTTGTTTCCACTGAAAAAGACTTGTTACTTTATTAGTTTAAAGCTATTAGCTACATGATTAAGATATCAAATGATAAAACTGGTCAACACACAATCTGCAGAAATTTGTTCACGGTTTTTAGATCATTTGGGTGTGCCGAACTAAAAAAAACGGTAGAACACATTTTTAACATATTGGGGATCTAATTTTAAGCAGCGATACATACATAATATTATGTAGTGCTGCTAACCAGCATCGCAGCACAAAGCTGTTATTTGATGTAATTGACCATCATGTGAGTGTCTCATCTCCCCTGATACCTATGTCCATTGTTTTTATTCTTCTTCTTTTTAAGATACATGTCTCAAAAAATCCTTGAAAAAGCTTGTTTTGATATCTCGGTAAAATCGTTCTTCTTGAGATTTTCTGGGAAATGGTTTAAGGTGGCTATGGAGGTAATGAATTTTAATGCTCATATGACAACCCTGTTATTCTTTTCAAGAAAATGTTGCACAACTTTGACAAGAGGACATTATTTATTAGACTCAATTTCTGTCAACTTTAACAAGTGAATACTATGTCTCATCTGAGGCTTATCACAATTTTCAATATGTCTGTACTAAGTGTAGGGAATTTGCTGGACAAGTATTTAAAACGTGGACCATTTTGGTCTAAAGCCTTTACAAATTGTTTCATGAGCCATAATTTAATATGAAGCCCAAATTACAAATTAATATTATTTCTCGTTCAACCACTGCCTCGTTAATTAAGATATCTTGTCATTGAACTAAAGCATCTCTAGAAGGCCATTTTCTTCTACTCCTGTGTTCTTGTTGCTCACAGATCACCCACTGATGTTGGCCATAGTTGATGTTTATTAGCACCAGCGATATTATTTGATATTCTTTCTTCTTAGGCCAGGAAATAAAGCATTACACCTCTAAGTTTTTTAAATTAGGAGACGACGTAGATACAGGGCACCAGTTACCTCGTACAGCATCGTCGTAGCAATATTCGTGTTCAGTGACCTCAAAACACTCGGGATAACAAGTTTCAACGATTTTCATAATAAATTTCCATAAAACTCCAGGAGGTGACGTACATGCCGGTCAGGTACCTCTTACAACTTTGCCTACACGATATTCATGTTCAGCGTCCTCAAAACCCTCAGGATAACAAGTATCAACGATTTTCATAATTTTCATAAAACTCCAGGATATGACGTACACGTTGGGCGCCAGTTATCTCGTACAACATCTCCGCAGCAATGTTTGTGTTCAGCGACCTCAAAATCTTTGGAATAACAAGTTTCAAATATTTTCATAATGAGTTTCTATAAAACTCCCGGAGACGACGTTAATACCGGAATACTGGGCACTAGGTAGTGTATGTAAAGATGAAAGTGGGCAAATAATCAGTGACCAACAGAAAGTCCCAGAAACCTGGAAGCATTATTTTCAGACCCTATTTGGAACACAAGTAGACATGGGAGATGAAATGGGTATGAACTACGTCGAAGAGAATGAAGTAGATAATGGAGTAGAAGCTCCAGCTATAGAGGAAGTTCTCGAAGCTATTAAGGCCCAGAAAAATAATAAAGCTCCGGGAGTTAAAGAAATACCAGCAGAACTGTATAAGCTAGGTGGCGACCACCTAGCAAGTCACATCCACGCGCTCATCAAAGACATATGGCAAGAAGAGAAAATACCCGACGACTGAAAGAAAAGTATAGTATGTCCGATCTATAAAAAAGGAGAAAAACTGCAGTGCAAAACTACCGTGGAATCTCTCTACTATGTAGAGCATATAAAGTCCTCACGTATATTATAAACCAGCGGCTCCAACCACTAGCAGAAAATATTATTGAAGAGTATCAGGCGGGATTCCGACGGGAAGATCGACACTGGATCAAATACTTACAGTCAAACAGATCTTAAGCAAATCATGGGAACACGATATTGATGTTCACAACGTGTTTGTAGACTTCAAACAGGCATACGACTCAGTCAAAAGTACCACACAAGCTAATAAGACTCATTAAAGCCACAATGGATGAAACTCAGGCATGTGTACGAATAAAAAACCACCGGTAAAATTTATCACCTTTAGTACCATCCTTGGATTATAAGCTTTCATTTGACACCTCATTTGTCATTCTATCTGGTTATAGTGGAGGAGTTATACTCGCGGTCGGACGGACGGACGGACAGACAGCCTGGGTCAAATGTGTCACCTTTAGTACCATCCTTGGATTATAAGCTTTCATTCGACACCTTATTTGTCATTCTACCTGGTATAATCACGGAGAAGTTGTGCTTACGGACAGACAGCCAGACAAACAGACGGACGGGCGGACAGATGAACGTGGATAATTCAAAGTTTTTACATTTTTTCAAAATTCGGTTCAATTTATACGTTCTTATAAAATTATTCTATTATTCTTGTAGGTACATTTAACATTGATTGAAATTATGAAAAAAATAAACAAAAAAGTATGGCAACACTGTGACGCACATGCATAAGATTGAGATGTAGGTTACATAGGGTGCACTAATATACAAGCTGTCCTACATACCTTTACTGTTTCGCCTACACGATAATATTAATGTTCAGCTACCAGTGGCGGCTCGTGATTTTTACAATAGGGGAGGCTATACCTAACTGTAAAATATCTAGACAAATTTGCACTAGCAAAAAAATGCGCCAAAAAATGTAATTTAAGGCCCCATTTTTTGAGCATTTTTTATTTACATTTCATAATATCATCCTAATTCATAATTTCATGATATCATATCATTTTAAAAATAGTTAGTCTAATTGTAAAAGTTTAATACCAAACTTTGTGTCGTTTATTTGTTAACAATTCCATCTATTTGTAAATAGATACCTCGCATATCAAAATAAATACAGATTTGAAGTTTTGCAGTCCATACATAATGAAGCTTCAAATTTTTTAAGATACTCAACTGAATTTTTTTAATTCTAAACGCGGCCTGCTGCGAATTCAAAAACACCATAAATTACCGATATTTTGCTTTGAGTTAGAGATATCGGAAAAAGTTATTTGAGCAAGTTGTTCCAAATATTATTATAACCCCACATACCAAATTTCATAACAAAATTCGCACTTTTAGATTTTTCATTATTTTTAGTCAGGACCCTAAAATTCGTTGTCCCGAGACGCACGCAACCACGCAACGGAGCCGGGAAGCTATTCTGCCTCCCTTGGTATATCTCCGGGCAGCGTGTGATGGCACCGTAGATGCCACTGTTAGGAGACCGGGTCTCCTTAAACGCCTGCTGCGCTGCACGGAGCATTAGCAACGGAGACTGCTGGGCTTCTCGGCTCCGTGCTCCGTTCATGCATCTCGGGATAACCCAGGGTCCTGCCTACAATAATATGTAATAAAACTGAGACGCGATCATGCGTTCTAATGCTAATGCTCCGTACGTATGGATAATTAGTGATAATATGGAATTTACACGTTGTATAATAGTGAGAGTTGTACTTGTTGTTTTCGCGATTCATGATAAACAAAACAGTGTAGAGTGTGTAAAAAATTTATGGGGAGGCTGAGCCTCCCTTGCCTCCTCTGACGAGCCGCCACTGTCAGCTACCTCAAAAACTTCTTCAGGTTTCTTAACTCTGGTGCGTCCGACAACTGAAGTAAGTACCCTTAAAAATTTGTCAGTTGTAAATATTTTTATCAAACAATCCTGCAAAAATCAGCTGTGAGGGTATAAATTGTGTGACTCTTTATCATACGTGTGCGCTCCCCCTCCCTAAATATTTACAAATAAATATTTACAATTTAATGATAATATTGTCTGACAAATTTTTAATGGTACTCCAGTTGTCGAACGCATAAAGTTTAGAAATTTCTACATTTACGAAACGCCCCCTCCCGACAATTTTCCGTTTTAGAAAAGTTATCTGATTCGACTAGAATAACTGAATAAAAAAAGTCTGGTTAAAAAGGAGGTAATCATTTTTTTAACTGGCGGGCTCAAGGACTATATATCTCGAAAACTAGAACTCATACAAAGACAGGTTTTGTATTTTTTGAATCAGCACAGTTTAACTAATAAAATCGGTTCATTTGTTTGTCGGCAGCAAGAAAAATTTTTTTGTTGGGTTGTGAATTTAAGGAAACAAGTCTTATCAATGAAAAGTAATAGTATTCTGCCAAAAGCTAACAATCCTCCGAACTAAACGCACTCCCACTATCGCATCGTACCGATCCTCGGAGGAAAGAAAAACACAATTCCTTAATTGTTTTCATTTGGAAAACGCAAGGTTCGCTTTCCGTCCTCATTAATTGGTCGTCGCCCGCAGATATTTCCTTAAAACGAATGGAAATTTGCATTGGATAATTAAATTTCATATGGACTGGCTTGCTATATAGTTTGGGAACTCATTAAATAAAAGGGAATTCCATTATAGCCAATTAGAAGCTTGCGGGGCATTTCGGTCGGTGTTTGGATAATGTGTACGCAGAGATACTGCAATATTTCATTTGTCGAAAAAAGAGAAGTTGGCGTTTCTGCAGTATAATTTTGATTGTTTCACATTGATGCTGTTGCATTCATGATTATAATAAGATGTCCATATTCTCCTGCAATGGTATCTGTTTAAATAATTAATCGAATATATGACACGAATTAAAAATACTAAGGACCCCGCAACAGTCCTTATGGAAAAGTGCCCCCGGTCAAATTTAACGAGGGGTTGGTCAATGATAGCTCTCAGTGCGTAGATTAACAAAGTCCATGGGACCTAGGTCTGAAAAAATTTTATCCTGAAGCTACAACCTTCTGAAGTTATTGGATTCACGTACTCGGTTTACGTTAAGTGCACTAATTCACAGTCAAGTGAACGAAAATATTTATTATTGAAAGAAGAAAGAGTAATTTTCTTCATGCATATTTGCGTGTTGCATATATGCATTCCTGGTCAAATAGATACATCGTATTTTAGTCTTCAGAAAACTTCCGAAAAGTCCTCAAAAAACTGAAGAAGTGCGATAAAAATGTGCTCCTTGAGTGACATACGAATTATCAAGTTTTCATGAATGCTTTCACACTTCTCCAATACCAGCATAGCTGTAGTTCCGTATCTTTAGAAAACTACTGAACAGTGGCGGATCTACAAGAGGGTGAAGGGGAATTCTTACCGTAACACGGTCCAAAATCAAAGAAAAAATTGTTGAAACATAAAAATACATTATCTGACATGAAACTTAATCTCGATAGCTAGGAAAATTAAGAGAACCTATTGCATATAATTTATTATTTATGTCTTTTATGTATGCTTAGGTTGATCTATTTTATGTCTTCTATGTTCCGCCACTGCTACTGAAGCGCCTTTAGAAATCTAAGGAACAACCACAACAAGTGCTACTAGAGCGGCACAAGACATCTCTCGTTTTCACGCATGCAGAATAGAGTGCGTCTAAAAAACATTAAATATGTCGACGAAGCAGTAGTTTTTGTAAATACCTTAGATGGTTTGCAAGGAATAATATCCCGCATATCAGATATAAGTAGAAAAAATGTACTTGATCTAAGTACAAAAAAAAAACAAAGTACATGGTAGTCAGTAATAGCAACAATTTGTTAGTAAAATAGTGGATCGTGTTAGAACTTCTTCTTCTTCAGGTTCCTTCTCCTATCGGAGGTTGGAAATCATCATCGCTATTTTAATTTTATTGGCCGCACTTCTGAATAATTCTAATGAGCTGCAACCCAACCACTCTCTCAAATTTCTTAGCCAGGATATTTTGCGTCTTCCTGGGTTTCTCTTCCCTTGCATAATTAACCTAAGTAATACGTACTTCTCGCCCCTCATTATATCACCCAGATATTGAATCTTTCTAATTTTAACAGTTTTTATGACTTCACATTCTTTATTCATTCTTTGTAACACCTCTATATTAGTTACTTTTTCAGTCCACGATATTCTGTGGATTCTCCTGTAGCACCACATCTCAAAGGAGTTTAATTTTTTGATTTTAGACTGTTTTATTGTCCACGCTTCCATGCCGTATAGTAAAGTAGAAAAAACGTAACAACGTAGCATTCTTGTGCGGATCTTTAGATTAAGGTTACGGTTGCAAAGTAAGTTCTTCAATTTTATGAACGTGTTTCTTGCCATTTCTATTCTAGATCTGATTTCTTTTGTTTGATCTCCATCTTCGGTTAGCCACGTTCCTAAATATTTATATGTTGTTACTCTTTCGATCGTTGTATTATTGATGATCAGGTTATCTACAGTTTGTGTTTTTTTTTGAGAATATCATTGATTTCGTTTTCTTGAGATTCATTTGCAGTCCGTACCTTTCACATGCATTGTATATATTACGTTGTATTATGTACTGTAGATCTTCCATGTCACTTGCAAATATGACCGTATCGTCCGCATATCTAATATTATTAATGCTATTTCCGTTGACCAAAATACCTTCCACAATATCCAATAAAGCTTCTTGAAATAGCACTTCACTGTAGACGTTGAATAAGAGTGGTGAAAGTATGCACCCTTGTCGAACTCCTCTAAGTATACTTACTTCCTCTGTCAGTTCTCCTTCGACTCTTACTCTTGCTTTCTGATTTTGATACAGATTCGATATAATTTGTAGATCTCTACTATCTATGTTTTTGGTCTTAAGAATACTTAAAAGCTTTTCATGTTGAACTCTGTCAAAAGCTTTTTTAAAATCTATGAAGCAAGCATATATGTCCTGATTCATATCCAGACATCGTTTTGTCAGAACATTGACTCCGAATAATGCTTCTCTAGTTCCTAGACCCTTTCTAAAACCCATCTGTGAATCACTTATGTCGTGTTAGAACATCTCTCATCAAATGAGGTTTATGGTGTAAAGTGTAAAACATCAAATATAGTTGTGCCAAAGCTCTTTATTTGATGATTTTTTTCTAAAAAAGTATTAACAGAAATTCTGCATAATAGTATAACACCAGTATAACAGTGGAAGTATAACTCCAGTTTTGACAACATTGCCAACGTGGCAAAACATGGTAAATATATAAATGGCAACAGTGTTTAGTGTTATGCGCATCTAAAAAGACTTGTGTTTCAAAAAAAATTCATAAGTACCAGGGCACCCGCTCTCGTCCTCAGAGTATATTAGCAGAAGGTTTCAAAAACTCTTTCAATGGTTTTCTTCCACTTAAGAGAGCAAATCAAGACGTTTACCACGCAACATCGGTTCAAGTGATCAAGTGATCTCCAATCATCTGTCAAAGATTCCCCGTTGTTGTTAAAAGAGTAATCACTTACAAGTTTTGTAGTGCCCTTTTTGTGTGAACAAGTGTTTAGAAGTTCGCATCTTTTTTTGGTAGCTTAAACCCAATGTTATCACGTCCCTACACCTCTACAGCCAGGATCTGCGTGCCAGTGAGTTTTGATAGACAATAGTGCATATAGACATTCGAAAGACTTTGACTAGTACGCAAGTAACGTAATATTATTTTGTTTTGTTTATTTTGACCAGTTTTAAAGGAATGTGAAAACGTTGAATTATCCATGTCCGTCTGTCCCAGGGACTTTGTAAACACAACCCCTCCGTCATTAGACCAGATAGAGTGACAAATGAGGTGTCGAAAAAAAACTTATAACACAAAGATGGTATTAAAGGTAAGAAATTTTACCTCGGACTTCTACGGTACTGTTTTAAACGCACTGAAATAGTTTAAGCGATATATTGCTCGATGCGCCTTAGCAAGTCGAGAATAAATAAATACTTCCGATTTTTATACCACTTCCGGTTAAAGATGTGTCACCGGAAGTACACATTATAGTCGCAGAAATAGCAAATGGGATATATCAATTGAAGCGTATTGAAAAGTCGAGCTTGAATATTTAGTTCCGGTTTTGATATAATTTCCGGTGAAATGGTTTTGACAGGAAATTTGGAAAAAATGACTCACAATTAGTGAAATCGTAAGTATATCATTCAATGCAAAGTTACCTAAAGAGTTCAAATATCGACATGCGGTTCCACTTGCAGTCATATTGGGTGAAAACATAGGACTTACGAAGTTTAATTGCTTGTTTATGTTGTTTATTCTCTTTATTTCCTAGATTGTTTTGCTCCATTTGTATCTTTTCGCTTTAATAAATTACTAGTACCTTTGGACACCTTTTTGAACCGGTAGTGTTTAAGACATCCCTATTTTACAGGTAAGTGTCTCATATTTTGCAACCAGCAACCTATGTATGTTTTACATCTTTCTCTCTATATATCTCTCTCTCTTTCTCTTTCTCTTTCTCTTTCTCTTTCTCTTTTAGGACATTCTTCATGTTCGTTCTATTGTTGCAAGTATTAATTTTATCTAGAGTACCTTTGTAAGTTAATAATATCTTTACTTTTCCATAAATTGTAACAAATATATATGATGTACAAATAGTTAAACGCACAATATGGCAACGTCGTCCTTATGCTCACCACTCAATGTCCTTTACTACGATTTCCGCGATAAATGTGGAGACATATCAATTTTTCTCAATCCTTGTAGATGTTATCGCAGTCTCCGGACCATTTAAAGAATAGCTCTCGAGAAGAAAATAGTCAAGTTCATTTATCTTTGACTAAATAAGAAGTGTAGTCGAGGATTTTAAGCTTCTAATTCTGTCCTTCGAACAGACAGATCGTAATGGTCGTCTCTGATTGAAAGTGGTAATTAAAATTCTTAGTTTTTAGAAGGATAGCGAAATAAAAAGAAATGATTTAAGTAGAACTAGTGAAAACTATTTCAGTTACATGATATCGATAGAAATAAAAGAAATTGTTACTGGTACTACAGTCGAACCCGTTTATTGGAATATACGCCAGTCAATGGGTACAAGAATAGGATATTACCTCCGAATTCTATGCTACTGCATGGATTTTAATGAAATTTTGGGAATAGCCTCTACTTATCTCATATTTCAAAGTCTACCCTATGCCGATGTGTGCTTTTATCTTGGGGATGGTTCCCACCCCTTCTCGTGGGTGGAAAATTTCTTGATTAAAATAATCACGGAAGTGGCTAGAGAACCTAGTTTTAATCAGAAACTGTTTTATAATCTTTTTTTGAAACACAATATTTTTTGAGTTTTTTGTGGTTGAAAATTGGCCATTTTCATCGAAACATTACTCCTTTTCGAACGGTTTCTTGCAAATACCTTAAAAACTATGCATCTAACTAAAAACACTGTATAAAACATTTTTGTAGCTTATAGAAAAACAAAGAGATTAGTTCTTTCATAAATCTTTTTATTTAATACAAAAAGAGATATATGGTAGGTGAAAATAGTTTGATTTTTGGTGCATGCACAAATCGGTGTATTCAACTTGAAATAACAGAGAAGCGATCGATTTTGGGTGTATAATGCTACCAATACCTTTTGTAGTGCTTAAAAAGACCTTTATAATGAGCAATATTAAAGGTCGATTAAATATAAACTAAGCGAGATATGCTGCAAAGAAACTTGATGACTAATGTATTTTAAGAAAAAATGAGAAGGATATTTAACCCCCCATCCACCACAACTTTAATGCAACATTTTACTTCTACAATACATTTTATTATAGTGTTATTTCTATGTTAAAAAAGTTAGACGGGTTAAAAATGAATGGTTTTGGAAAAAAATAAGATCAATTTAGAGAGCGCATTTTTAAATTTTCTTAAAAGTCTTCCTTTTTCTACATGTAACTGGAAAATGATAAGAGATACGACATTTATTATCGCCCTTTTAAAGGCATTTTCAAGCACTGTAAAAGGTATTGGTAGCATTACACACCTGAAATTGACCGTTTCTCTTTGATTTCAAGTTGAATACACCGATTTGAGCATGCAACAAACAAACAAACTCTTCTCACCTACCCTATCTCTTTTTGTATTATAACTAGAAGATGTATGAAGGAACGAATCTCTTTGTTTTTTATAAGCTACAAAAATATTTTAAATATTTTTTTTCGTTAGATGCATAGCTTTTAAAGTATTCGCAACAAACCGTCCGAAAGGGTGTCATCTTTCAATGAAATCGGCCAATTTTCAACCTAGAATAACTTAAAAAGTATTGAGTTTTCAAAAAAAAATATAGAACAGTTTTTGCTTAGAATTAGGTTCTCTAGATATTTCCGTGGTAATTTTAACCAAAAAATTTTCCACCCCCGACAAGGGGTGGTAACCATCCCCTAGATAAAAGCACACATCGGCATAGGGTAGACTTTGTTTCTTGAGCTGTTTTCTACTTACTGTGAAAATATCAAGTAAGTAGATGTAGTAGGATGGAATTCGGAGCCAAATAACCTCGTTGACTGCCCTAATAGCCGTTGTGCTAAGCAAAAGTATTCCTATATCCTGAATATCCTAATAAACGATCATCGGTGGCTAGTGAAAACGTTTCGGGGCCTCAAATTTCTATTCCTTAAACCGGGACAAATAAACGTTCGACTGTATATCAGTTAAAATTTTCCGATTTAAGTTTTCACGGTCTTTTAAATCTTCATCCGCATAATACCTTTTTCTGAGACTTTATATTTCCCTTATAGCTATCAATCATTCTTCTTCTAACTCATATTCGAATCTTGAGAACATTTGGTGTCATGTGTGAAATCCGCATCGAGAAAGATGATATAACTTAATGAGCTAGAGCCTCATTTATCAAGATGAAGAACTAACTGCTTAGCAGAGATGTAATTTTACGATTATTTTAGAAACGCCTAGTTAGGTTCATCTTTTAATCTTTATTTTTGTTTTTTTTTTGGTATTATATACATTTTCTCGTTTTTCTTAACACATGATTTTCCTCAGCTTCATCATTTTTCCTTATTCTACTACCCTCAGCTGTTAATTGTCCATCCATTTTTGTTGAAACTTATTTCGTGAATATTTATGATCGCCTAAATTTATACCTCGCTCCGACCTTGTAATTTGTTTTTGATTTATATTCAACCAAACAACCTGTTGACCTTTGCTAGTATCACCTGTTTTTATTAATATTTTTGTTATATAAATAATTTGGTTTTTATTTTGATATTTCAAACTAAGATAATATTTTTAAATAATTATCCAATTTATTACTTGCAAATTTTATATTTTATTGAAAAATTACAATAAAATTGATATGCGAGCATCTCCAACCAATGGGTCAGAACCAACTCAATGCTACCAAGGTTAATTATTATTTCTGAAACTTATTTTTATTTTTATTCTGCTATTATACATTTAGATTAATTATCCAATTTATGAATCGGTATTACTTGCAAATTTTATAATATTATTATGTTATTGAAAATTACAATGGGTATGCGAGAATCTCCAACCAATGGGCCAGAACCAACTCAGTACTTCTAGCAAGGTCAATTATCTCTGAAACTAGACTTTTTTTATCTTTTATCTGCACCTTTATCTATTTTTTATTTTACTATCTCAGTCCGTTAAACCTACGTACTTAGACCAGGAGATTTAGCACAAAATAACAGAATAAATCGATTTTTAAATACATCACCTAGAAACTTGCAACTTTCTGCATTATATTCAGAATGAAGTCAAGAAAAAAGTCTATAGTAGAAAAATGGGTTAAAATGCATAGTTGCATGTTAAAGGGCATATAATATATTCAAAAGTGCATGAGAGTGATTCCATTTCAAATCACTTAATTTTGGATCAAAAAAACTTTTGGATCTCCGATTTTTCTCAAACTTGGTGTATAACTTCTACGGGACGTAAAACTAAGATATTTAAGGTCAAAAAATCTTCTTAAATGTTTTGTCAAAATGTTATTTTAAGCGATTTTACAGTGATTTGGTATTTATTTAAGCAAATTTTTATTTTCTATCGTAAAGTATCAATGGAAAACATAATATTTTAATAGAAAGGACTCAAAAATGTCATTAGTATGGCATTATAACAAGTTATTTTGATTCAAAACAAGTTTTTGATCAAATTTTATAGTGTAGAAAACGTTAAAATACCGTTTTTTACATTTTCCTCCATTTCCAAAATACATCATAATCGATTTTACTGAAAATTTGCCCACAGATAACCAAAACGTAGTACTTTAAGTGGTTAGAAGGATTTAAATTATATTACAATACCAAAAAAGATACATGCAATATCATAGTCAAAAATATAGGCGTCTACTGTAAGTACAATTACCTCGGAAAATATCGACCTCACGACAAAAATTGTTAAAAAGAAATTCTAATAATTGTAAGTACGATTTATTTGGAACAATTTCAGTTCCTACCATTTTTGTCGAAAAGTTAAAAGTGGCGGAGATATTGAGATATTGATGAGTAACGGAGAAATTCATTCGCGATTTTAAATTTAGGCTACTATTGACCCCCCTAAAGATTAGAGAAATAAAATTTTGGGCAGCTCGGCAAGCAAGGTCAAATGATAGCCCGACTGGACTAATATACCTGTTAAGTCTGATATTATTGCATGCAACTTTTTTGGTATTATAATATAATTCAAATCAAAAATGAATAACCATTTTAAATTTCGTTGCAAAACGAAAATACAGCCGCACCATATTCTAGTCCAATCAGAGAGTGCAGCAAGCACCTCTACCGGTTTCGAAACTTATTAGTCTCTCATCAGGAGGCACATATGCTGCTTTCTCTGATCCAACCAAAACAAACCCCGGCGTGCAGTTACGGATTACAACGAAAGACATGGCATAGATGCCCTAGCGGCAACTGCTAGCAAAAGACTAAGTTTTCAATCTAATGGCATATAAACAACATAACGTTACTCTACATCCCACCATAATTTAAATCCTTCTAACCACTGAAAGTAAAGTACTATTTTTCGGCTATCTGTGTGCAAATTTTCAGCCAAATCGATGATGATGTATTTTGGGAATGGAGGAAAATGTAAAAAACAGTATTTCAACGGTTTCTGCACTATAAAATTTGATTAAAAACTTGTTTTGAATCAAAGTAACTTGTTATAATGCCACATAATGACATTTTTGAGTTTTTTTTGTTAAAATATTATTTCTCCCATTGATACTTTACCATAGAAAATGCAAATTTGTTTAAATAAACACCAGATCGCTGTAAAATGGCATAAAGTAACATTTTGAGAAAAAAAAGAAGAAGAAGATTTTTTGACCTTAAATATCTTATTTTTACCCCCGCAGAAGCTATACACCAAGTTTCAGAAGAATCGGAGATCCAAAAGTTTTTGCCTGAGTGATTTGACATGGAATGTACCATAAACATGTCAACGTAAGTATATTAAGGTCCAGATTTTGTTACTTGGGAAGTTTTTGCGGTCGCTAAAGACGAATACGCCATCAGATCCGACCACCGGAGCCCCTGGTGTCCAGGTTCACTGCTAAGCAGGGCCGCGCCAAGGCTTTCAAGCGCCCCGGGGCAAGTAATTTTAGGCGCCCTTTTCCTCCTCCCCTTGTAAGTAGTTTTTTGCAACTTAGTGAATGAAAAACTACGGTTTTTGCTCCGGATTTTAAAGCACCGCTTGGATTGAAATGAAATTTGGCATTAGCGTAGCTAACATGTCAAAGAAAAAAAGTGATATTGTGCCGATGTGTGCTTTTGCTCTGAGGGTGAGTTTTACCCCTTTTCGGGGGTGAAAAACTATACGTTTAAAATAAGTACGGAAATGGATAAACTGACTAATTCTAAGTCACTTTTGTTCTATAGAGTTTTTTCACTAAGTCAATACTTTTCGATTATTTGCGAGTGAATATGTCCATGTTTCAACAAAAAAAAAAACAAATAACTTTTTCGCAAATAACTCAAAAAGTATTTTATCGAAAAAACATTCTTAGCAAAAATATAGCTTATAAAAAAGTGAAAAAAATGGTGTATGCATGAAGTCAGTAGACCCAGATGAAGCAGAATTGTAGCTAATGGAAACTAGGTTTTTATTCGTCAAATTCCAAATCAAATACCTATTTCAACGAGAAATAAACAAAAAATGAAGCACTTTTCGGGGTAAACTTATTACAACTAAATTTCATCGGTTCAAAGTGCTTTTTAAAAAAGAATTGGTTTTAAAGTAATTTTTTTTAATTTTGAAAAAATTACATTTTTTTCAAAAAAACTTAAATTATTAGTGATACCAAAAATCTCAAAGAGTAAAAAAATGTAAGTTTTGCTTTTCTGAATATTTTGGATTTTGTGTTTTTCTGTAAGACAAAAATTGGTTAATCAGCGGTAAAAAAATGTAAAACCGTGGAATTTTGAGAATCAACACCGATTTTAATGAAAATTTGGATTTAAGCTCGGTTGATCCTCTTCTTCAAAATCTACCCTATGCCGAACCGGGCTTTTGCTCTGGGGGTGAAAACAACCCCATCTAGGGAATGAAAATTTTTCAATCAAAATAACTATTGAAGTCGTTAGATTCACCAATTCTGAGTAAATTTTGTTCTATAAATTATTTTTGCAAAGTTGATATTTTCCAAGTTATTAGCGATTGAAACTATGCATTTTTCATTGAAAATCACGTTTTATGACCGTTTTTCATGAATAACTTATATTTCTTTAATGACCTATAAAAGATGTCTCTTGTTTTCCCAAAAAAAATTCACCACATTCAAGTTATTTGAGATTGAAGGTTCTCATAATTCGGTTCTAATAACTTTCAAAGTATCACCTTTCCAAAAAAATTTTATAGAATAAAATTTACTCAGAATTGGTCAATATATCGATTTCCATAGTTATTTTGATTAAAAATATTTTCATCCCCTAAGCGGTTTTGTTTTCACCCCCACCCCCAACAAAAGTTGCCTCTAGAATATGTCAGTTTATTAATTTCCGGACTTGTTTTAAACGTATACTTTTTCATACCCGAGAAGGGGTGAAACTCACCCCTCGGGCAAAAGCACATATCAGCACAATATCACTTTTTTATTTGGCAGTATGTGTATGCCAAACTTCATATCAAGCCAAGCGGTTCTTTAAAATTCGGAACTTTTGCAATATTTTATTGTGAGTGAATGGACTAGAATCGGTATTCGGTATTCGCTCCATGCGTGACGTGACCATGGTGGGGGTACCTAGAAACGATGTCAGCGTGAGTAGTGGCGAAAATGACATTATTGGAGCTATCTTTGTAATGTCATTGGCATTGTTAGTATAACAAATTTTATAAAAAATGGTAAATAAATGTTATCTATTTATCATATGCTTAACGTCAATTTGTGAGATCTAAAAAGGTCAGGACCTCGATTTTTGACCCTTCGAACGAAGCGAAGGGTCAAAAATCGAGGTCCTGGTGAAATTAGGTGTTGCGTCAGTCATGCACGGAGCGAATACCTACAAACTATTTGTTATGTGTTTAGGATAGTAATATACCTACCGATAAATTATTATGAATACTATAAATATTTACAAAAAACAACGATTACACCATCAGAGAACAAATATGATTCAGTTTAATAAGAGAAATAAGGGTTCGTACAATTATGGGATCAAAGTAATGCTTACTGCCATTTTTATACCTACCTACGATTGGTAAGTTTTAAATTTTACAAGATATAAATATTACTAATATTTCTGGTAATTTCGGTATTGTAAACAATTTTTTTCGGCTCCTACTGGCGCCTTTTGAATACGGCGCCGGGGGGCTCCGCCCCCCTCCGCCCTTATGGACGGCGCGGGCCTGCTGCTAAGGCACGTCATCTGGAGTTTCCAGGGTTTTCGGCACTAAATTGATACAAACTACTCCATTACAATACGCTGCATAATCCCTTTAAATTAATAGAAAAATAACCCATTAGGTCAAGTAACGCTTTATTTATTGCGACCACCTATAAAATGCCAAATTACGGTACTTTTATACAGGGTGTAACAAAACAGGGTGTAGCTATTGCGTAACGCAATTTTTGAAGATTTTTACCCCCCCCCCCAACCTGCGGTACGTAATACTTGAACGGCCCTTAAGTAAGATTATAGAGACCTGGTAATAATATGAATATTTATTGTGAATTTACATTTTTTAGGTATATTTTGAAACATATTTATATCTCAATAAAAAATTGTTTATCGAAAAAATACTAAGAGGCAAAAAAGTTTTAAAAATATTGTGTTTAACTAATGGTACCACAATAATAATTTAATTGGAACGTACACAAACATTTGGGGCTTTTAAGGGAACAAAACCCCTATAAAATTTGTATGTAAACGTATTAAAAAGAAGCCGTAACTCGATAAAAACAGCCTTATCGAAGAAATACTAAGAGACAGAAAAGTTTAAAATCAGTATGTTTAACTAATGGTACCGCAGTAATAATTTAATTGGAACGTGCACATGGATCTCACGGATTTAAGACCTCTCTTTCTTCTACAGGGTTACTGTATAGGGGTTGGGTTCAATTTTAATTCTGCACTTGCCACGTGCATCTAGCGGTGTAGTGCAAATAAATTGTATGATTAATAAATAAAATTATATTTTATTGATATGTACTATGATATTTATGAGATTTAAGAAAATACTATTTTAATGAAATTTGATTGGGTGTTCACTGCACAAGTGAACCAATGGAGAAACCGCCCCTGAAGGTAAGTTAGGTTTAATCGAGCTATTTTTGGTCTCAGAATCTGTGGTATTATTTATGACCTGCATTTTTGTTACCCTGTAAATTTAATATTTTTCTATAAAAAGGCGCATCTTTTCAACTAGATTTTATTTTTCGTTGTGCATAAAGCTGTGAAAGGCGTTTTACTTGTGTTTCCAGACCTCTTTAAGGTTTTATTAATTAATTTTATATCGTTGGTTTTTTTCGCCTAATTATTTTTGTATTTTCTCAACTAATTAGGGTCCAAATTTGTCATGTTATTAAGAGTCCTAGTTTATCTCTTTGGGTATCCAAGTATCTTAATAATTTAAAGACAGCCTTTATCCTAATACTGAGGTCACTCTTTGGACGGAGGCCCTTTTTTATTCAAGATTCGGGAACCGAGACCAAAATCCAGTTAATCTGATCAACATATTATTTGATTAACTATTTCTAGTATATTCTTCTTAAATTATAGGATGATTCGAGTGACGTTACTTTCAAGCTAAGACAGTTTATGTAAAAATAAATGATACTGTATATATGTAGTTACGTTAAGAATAACGTCCGACTGGTATATTATTTGACAAATAATGACATGATTTCGAAGTCCGTTAAGTATGATATATTTTGAAAAATAACGCTCTAGTAACTATATAGTGTATTAAATTTAAATAACTAGTTAAATACTGTCAAGTTGACAAATAACCTAAGTAAAACTATGGTTACCACAATTACGTTACGACTACTGCTGGTAAATGTACTTATTTGAAAACTAATTAATTCAAAATTCATTCAAATTTTTTGCATATAAAGAATCATTTAGTCGGACATTAAACGTTGAAGGCACCACGGGTATTATAGATAATAACGCTTTCAGTCAACGTATATCCCTCGGGCCAAAGCCCTCGGTATATACACCATTGACATCGAGCGTTATTATCCTTATAATATCCTTGGTAGCTTAATAACTGTAATGCTTAAAGTGTTAATAACTATAATGCTGGTTACAAACATTGCATATTTCATTATTATGTTTGTATT